>NC_086448.1:5587035-5765576 GCF_028390025.1 Pseudophryne corroboree
CACCTACACCCATCACTCCCCACCTACACCCATCACTCCCCACCTACACCCATCACTCCCCACCTACACCCATCACTGCCCACCTACACCCATCACTGCCCACCCACATCCATCACTCCCCACCTACACCCATCACTGACCTCCCAGACCCATCACTGCCCAACTACACCAATCACTGCCCACCCAGAGCCATCACTGCCCACCCAGAGCCATCACTGCCCACACAGACCCATCACTCCCCACCTACACCCATCACTGCCCACCTACACCCATCACTGCCCACCCACATCCATCACTGCCAACCTACACCCATCACTGCCCACCTACACCCATCACTTCCCACCCACATCCATCACGGCCCACCCAGACCCATCACTGCCCACCCACAAACATCACTGCCAATCCAGAGCCATCACTGCCAACCCACATCCATCACTGCCCACCCTGAGCCATCACTGCCCACCCACATCCATCACTGCCCACCTACACCCATCACTGCCCACCCACATCCATCACTGCACACCCACATCCATCAATGCCCACCTACACCCATCACTGCCAACCCAGAGCCATCACTCCCCACCTACACCCATCACTGCCCACCCAGACCCATCACTGCCCACCTACACGATCACTGCCCACCCAGAGCCATCACTGCCCACACAGACCCATCACTTCCCGCCTACACCCATCACTGCCCACACAGAGCCATCACTGCCCACCCAGAGCCATCACCGCCCATCCACATCCATCACTGCCCAACCAGGGCCATCACTGCCAACCCACATCCATCACTGCACACCCAGAGCCATCACTGCCCACCCTCACACATCACTGCCCACCTACACCCATCATTGCCCACCCGGAGCCATCACTGCCCACACAGACCCTTCACTGCCCACCCAGAGTCATCACTGCACACACAGAGCAATCACTGCCCACACAGAGCCATCACTGTGAGCCCACATCCATCACTGCCCACCCAGAGCCATCACTGCCCACCCACACCCGTCACTACCCACTTACACCCATCACTGGCCAGCCACATCCATCACTGCCCACCTACACCCATCACTGCCCACCTACCACCATCACTCCCCACCTACACCCATCACTGCCCACCCAGACCCATCACTCCCCACCTACACCAATCACTGCCCACCCACATCCATCACTGCCCACCTACGCCCATCACTGCCCACCTACACCCATCACTCCCCACCTACACCCATCACTGCCCACCTACATCCATCACTTCCCACCTACACCCATCACTGCCCACCTACACCCATCACTCCCCACCTACACCCATCACTGCCCACCCACATCCATCACTGCCCACCTACACCCATCACTGCCCACCCACATCCATCACTCCCCACCTACACCCATCTCTGCCCACACAGACCCATCACTCCCCACCTACACCCATCACTGTCCACCTACACCCATCACTGCCCACCCACATCCATCAAAGCCCACCTACACCCATCACTGCCCACCTACACCCATCACTTCCCACCCACATCCATCACGGCCCACCCAGACCCATCACTGCCCACCTACACTGATGACTGCCCACCCAGAGCCATCATTGCCCACACAGACCCATCACTTCCCACCTACACCCATCATTACCGAACCAGAGCCATCACTGCCCACCCACATCCATTATTGACCACCCAGAGCCATCACTGCCGACCCACAAACATCACTGCCAACCCACATCCATCACTGCCCACCCAGAGCCATCACTGCCCACCCACATCCATCACTGCCCACCTACACCCATCACTGCCCACCTACACCCATCACTGCCCACCCACATCCATCACTGCCCACCTACACCCATCACTGCCACCCCAGAGCCATCACTCCCCACCTACACCCATCACTGCCCACCCAGACCCATCACTGCCCACCTACACCGATCACTGCCCACCCAGACCCATCACTGCCCACCTACACCGATCACTGCCCACCCAGAGCCATCACTGCCCACACAGACCCATCACTTCCCACCTACACCCATCACTGCCCACACAGAGCCATCACTGCCCACCCAGAGCCATCACTGCCCATCCACATCCATCACTGCCCAACCAGAGCCATCACTGCCAACCCACATCCATCACTGCACACCCAGAGCCATCACTGCCCACCCACATCCATCACTGTCCACCCAGAGCCATCACTGCCCACCCACAACCATCACTGCCCACTCAGTGCCATCACTGCCCACCCACATCCATCACTGCCCACCTACAGTACACCCATCACTGCCAACCCATATCCATCACTGCCCAACTACACCCATCACTGCCCACCCTCATCCATCACTGCCCACCTACACCCATCACTCCCCACCTACACCCATCAATGCACACCCAATCCCATCACTGCTCACATAGATCCATCACTGCCCACCCAGAGCCATCACTGCCCACACAGTGCCATCACTCCCCACCTACAAACATCACTGCCACCTACACCCATCACTCCCCACCTACACCCATCACTCCCCACCTACAGCCATCACTGCCCACCCAGAGCCATCACTGCCCACACAGACCCATCACTGCCCACCTACATCCATCACTGCCCACCCAGAGATATAACGGCCCACACAGACCCATCACTGCCCACCCAGACCCATCACTGCCCACCCACATCCAACACTGCCCACCTAAACCGATCACTGCCCACCCACATCCATCACTGCCCACCCTCACACATCACTGCCCACCTACGCCCATCACTGCCCACCTACACCCATCACTCCCCACCTACACCCATCACTGCCCACCTACATCCATCACTTCCCACCTACACCCATCACTGCCCACCTAAACCCATCACTCCCCACCTACACCCATCACTGCCCACCCACATCCATCACTGCCCACCTACACCCATCACTGCCCACCCACATCCATCACTCCCCACCTACACCCATCTCTGCCCACACAGACCCATCACTCCCCACCTACACCCATCACTGTCCACCTACACCCATCACTGCCCACCCACATCCATCACTGCCCACCTACACCCATCACTGCCCACCTACACCCATCACTTCCCACCCACATCCATCACGGCCCACCCAGACCCATCACTGCTCACCTACACTGATGACTGCCCACCCAGAGCCATCATTGCCCACACAGACCCATCACTTCCCACCTACACCCATCATTACCGAACCAGAGCCATCACTGCCCACCCACATCCATTATTGACCACCCAGAGCCATCACTGCCGACCCACAAACATCACTGCCAACCCACATCCATCACTGCCCACCCAGAGCCATCACTGCCCACCCACATCCATCACTGCCCACCTACACCCATCACTGCCCACCTACACCCATCACTGCCCACCCACATCCATCACTGCCCACCTACACCCATCACTGCCACCCCAGAGCCATCACTTCCCACCTACACCCATCACTGCCCACCCAGACCCATCACTGCCCACCTACACCGATCACTGCCCACCCAGAGCCATCACTGCCCACCTACACCGATCACTGCCCACCCAGAGCCATCACTGCCCACACAGACCCATCACTTCCCGCCTACACCCATCACTGCCCACACAGAGCCATCACTGCCCACCCAGAGCCATCACTGCCCATCCACATCCATCACTGCCCAACCAGAGCCATCACTGCCAACCCACATCCATCACTGCACACCCAGAGCCATCACTGCCCACCCACATCCATCACTGTCCACCCAGAGCCATCACTGCCCACCCACAACCATCACTGCCCACTCAGTGCCATCACTGCCCACCCACATCCATCACTGCCCACCTACAGTACACCCATCACTGCCAACCCATATCCATCACTGCCCAACTACACCCATCACTGCCCACCCTCATCCATCACAGCCCACCTACACCCATCACTCCCCACCTACACCCATCAATGCACACCCAATCCCATCACTGCTCACATAGATCCATCACTGCCCACCCAGAGCCATCACTGCCCACACAGTGCCATCACTGCCCACCTACAAACATCACTGCCACCTACACCCATCACTCCCCACCTACACCCATCACTCCCCACCTACAGCCATCACTGCCCACCCAGAGCCATCACTGCCCACACAGACCCATCACTGCCCACCTACATCCATCACTGCCCACCCAGAGATATAACTGCCCACACAGACCCATCACTGCCCACCCAGACCCATCACTGCCCACCCACATCCAACACTGCCCACCTAAACCGATCACTGCCCACCCACATCCATCACTGCCCACCCTCACACATCACTGCCCACCTACACCCATCATTGCCCACCCGGAGCCATCACTGCCCACACAGACCCTTCACTGCCCACCCAGAGTCATCACTGCACACACAGAGCAATCACTGCCCACACAGAGCCATCACTGTGAGCCCACATCCATCACTGCCCACCCAAAACCATCACTGCCCACCCACACCCGTCACTACCCACTTACACCCATCACTGGCCAGCCACATCCATCACTGCCCACCTACCACCATCACTCCCCACCTACACCCATCACTGCCCACCCGGATCCATCACTCCCCACCTACACCAATCACTGCCCACTCACATCCATCACTGCCCACCTACACCCATCACTGCCCACCTACACCCATCACTGCCCACCAAGAGCCATCACTGCCCACACAGACCCATCACTCCCCACCTACACCCATCACTGCCCACCTACACCCATCACTTCCCACCTACACCCATCACTTCCCACCTACACCCATCAGTCCCCACCTACACCCATCACTGCCCACCCACATCCATCACTGCCCACCTACACCCATCACTGCCCACCCAGAGCCATCACTGCCCACACAGACCCATCACTCCCCACCTACACCTATCACTGCCCACCTACACCCATCACTGCCCACCTACACCCATCACTGCCCACCCACATCCATCACTGCCCACCTTCACCCATCACTGCCCACCTACACCCATCACTTCCCACCCACATCCATCACGGCCCACCCAGACCCATCACTGCCCGCCTACACTCATGACTGCCCACCCAGAGCCATCATTGCCCACACAGACCCATCACTTCCCACCTACACCCATCATTACCCACCCAGAGCCATCACTGCCCACCCACATCCATTATTGACCACCCAGAGCCATCACTGCCGACCCACAAACATCACTGCCAATCCAGAGCCATCACTGCCAACCCACATCCATCACTGCCCACCCAGAGCCATCACTGTCCACACAGACCCATCACTCCCCACCGACACCTATCACTGCCCACCTACACCCATCACTGCCCACCTACACCCATCACTGCCCACCCACATCCATCACTGCCCACCTTCACCCATCACTGCCCACCTACACCCATCACTTCCCACCCACATCCATCACGGCCCACCCAGACCCATCACTGCCCACCTACACTGATGACTGCCCACCCAGAGCCATCATTGCCCACACAGACCCATCACTTCCCACCTACACCCATCATTACCCACCCAGAGCCATCACTGCCCACCCACATCCATTATTGACCACCCAGAGCCATCACTGCCCACCCACAAACATCACTGCCAATCCAGAGCCATCACTGCCAACCCACATCCATCACTGCCCACCCAGAGCCATCATTCCCCACCCACATCCATCACTGCCCACCTTCACCCATCACTGCCCACCTACACCCATCACTGCCCACCCACATACATCACTGCCCACCTACACCCATCACTGCCAACCCAGAGCCATCACTCCCCACCTACACCCATCACTGCCCACCCAGACCCATCACTGCGCACCTACATCGATCACTGCCCACCCAGACCCATCACTGCCCACCTACACCGATCACTGCCCACCCAGAGCCATCACTGCCCACACAGACCCATCACTGCCCACACAGACCCATCACTTCGCACCTACACCCATCACTGCCCACACAGAGCCATCACTGCCCACCCAGAGCCATCACTGCCCATCCACATCCATCACTGCCCAACCAGAGCCATCACTGCTAACCCACATCCATCACTGCACACCCAGAGCCATCACTGCCCACCCACATCTATCACTGCCCACCCAGAGCCATCACTGCCCACCCACATCCATCACTGCTCACCCAGAGCCATCACTGCCCACCCACATCCATCACTGCCCACCTACAGTACACCCATCACTGCCAACCCATATCCATCACTGCCCAACTACACCCATCACTGCCCACCCTCATCCATTACTGCCCACCTACACCCATCACTCCCCACCTACACCCATCAATGCACACCCAATCCCATCACTGCTCACACAGATCCATCACTGCCCACCCAGAGCCATCACTGCCCACACAGTGCCATCACTCCCCACCTACAAACATCACTGCCACCTACACCCATCACTCCCCACCTACACCCATCACTCCCCACCTACAGCCATCACTGCCCACCCAGAGCCATCACTGCCCACACAGACCCATCACTGCCCACCTACATCCATCACTGCCCACCAAGAGATATAACTGCCCACACAGACCCATCACTGCCCACCCACATCCATCACTGCCCACCCTCACCCATCACTGCCCACCCACATCCATCACTGCCCACCCTCACCCATCACTGCCCACCTACACCCATCATTGCCCACACAGACCCTTCACTGCCCACCCAGAGTCATCACTGCACACACAGAGCCATCACTGCCCACACAGAGCCATCACTGCCAGCCCACATCCATCACTGCCCACCCAGAGCCATCACTGCCCACCCACACCCGTCACTACCCACTTACACCCATCACTGGCCACCCACATCCATCACTGCCCACCTACACCCATCACTGCCCACCTACCACCATCACTCCCCACCTACACCCATCACTGCCCACCCAGACCCATCACTCCCCACCTACACCAATCACTGCCCACCCACATCCATCACTGCCCACCAAGACCCATCATTGCCCACCTACATGATCACTGTCCACCCAGAGCCATCACTGCACACCCAGACCCATCACTTCCCACCTAAACCCATCACTGCCCACCCATACCCATCACTGTCCACCCACATCCACCACTGCACACCCATACCCATCACTGACCACACTTACCCATCACTGCCCACCCAGAGCTATCACTGCACACACAGAGCCATGACTACACACACAGAGCCATCACTCCCCACCTACACCCATCACTGCCCACCCACATCCATCACTGCCCACCCAGAGTCATCACCTACACCAATCAATCTCTGCCCGCCCACATCCATTACTGCCCACCTAGAGTCCTCACTGTCCACCCACATCCATCACTGCCCACCTACACCCATCACTACCCATCCAGAGCCATCGCTACCCGCCCACATCCATTACTGCCCACCCAGAGCCATCACTGCCCACCCACATCCATAACTGCCCAACCAGAGCCATCACTACCCACCCACATCCATCACTGCCCACCTACACCCATCACTGCCCACCCACATCCATCACTGCCCACCCACATCCATCACTGAACACCCAGACCCATCACTCCCCACCTATACCCATTACTGCGCACCCAGAGCCATCACTGCCCACCCAGACCCACCACTGCCCACCTACACCAATCACTGCCCACCCATACACATCACTGCCCACCCACATCCATCACTGTCCACCCATACCCATCACTGCTCACACATACCCATCACTGCCCACCCAAAGCCATCACTGCACACACAGAGCCATGAATACACACACAGAGCTATCACTCCCCACCTACACCCATCACTGCTCACCCACATCCATCACTCCCCACCTACGCCCATCACTGCCCACCCACATCCATCACTGCCCACCCAGAGTCATCACTGCCCACCCAGACACATCACTGCCCACCCAGACACATCACTGCCCACCTATACCCATCACTGCCCACACACATCCATCACTGTCCACCCAGAGCCATCACTGCCCACCCAGACCCATCACTGCCCACCTACATCCATCACTTCCCACCCAGACCCTTCACTGCCCAACCAGAGACATCACTGTTAACCCACATCTATCACTGCCCACCTACACCCATCACTGCCCACCGAGAGCTGTCACTGCCCGATTACATCCATTACTGCCCACCCACATCTATCACTGCCCATCCAGAGCCATCACTGCCCATGCAGAGCAATCTCTGCCCACCCACATCCATCACTGCCCACCTACACCCATCACTGCCCACCCACATCCATCACTGCCCTCCTACACCAATCACTGCCCACCCACATCCATCACTGCCCACCAAGACCCATCATTGCCCACCTACATGATCACTGTCCACCCAGAGCCATCACTGCACACCCAGAGCCATCACTGCCCACACAGACCCATCACTTCCCACCTACACCCATCACTGCCCACCCATACCCATCACTGCCCACCCACATCCACCACTGCACACCCATACCCATCACTGACCACACAGACCCTTCACTGCCGACCCAGAGTCATCACTGCACACACAGAGCCATCACTGCCCACACAGAGCCATCACTGCCAGCCCACATCCATCACTGCCCACCCAGAGCCATCACTGCCCACCCACACCCATCACTGCCCTCCTACACCCATCACTCCCCACCTACACACATCACTGCCCACCCAGAGTTATCACTGCACACACAGAGCCATCACTGCCCACACAGAGCCATCACTTCCAGCCCACATCCATCACTGCCCACCCAGAGCCATCACTGCCCACCCACACCCATCACTGCCCTCCTACACCCATCACTCCCCACCTACACACATCACTGCACACCCAGAGCCATCACTGCCCACCTACACCCATCACTGCCCACCTACACCCATCACTGCCCACCCACATCTATCACTGCCCTCCTACACCCATCACTGCCCACCTACACACATCACTGCACACCCAGAGCCATCACTGCCCACCTACACCCATCGCTGCCGACCCAGAGCCATCACTGCCCACCTACACCCATCACTGCCCACCCAGAGCCATCACTGCCCACTCAGACCTATCACTGCCCTCCCAGATCCATCACTGCACACACAGGGCCATCACTGCCAACACGGATTTCTCCATCTGCATTGTGGATGGCCAAATTGTTACCACCACCAGGCTCTTATGCTGTCACCTGGAAATGCTTGTTCAAACAGGCTCCTACACCAGCACTTGTAACTTCTTATGTCTGAGTATGTGGTATGGCAGGATGAGGGTAAAAGATGCCATCTCCTCGGATAGATTGGTGCACTCTGACACAGCTGCCAATTAGTAGCACACCAGTCCTGGGCCTTGGTAGAAGTAGCCACAGCTAGTTTAAGCTGCTACATAAAGACAAAGAAAACATAAAAGAAAAGCCTAACCTGTCCTGCTGTAACTAAACAAAATTATTATCTCAGAGTGGAGGGACCTAATGTCCCGCTCAGAAAACAACAGGATCAATATAGTACTTGCAACCAGTAATCATAGCAACTCTCAACAGGCCTGCTGCTTGTTTCCCAGGTACTGAGAGACTAAGACTAGCAATTAACTACTTGTCATACTACGTATGCAGTCCATATTAGATGAAAAGCACCAATAATTCCCCTTGATGGCAGAGTGGTATGAAAGTTTATGTAGTGGAGGTAAATTTATGTAGTGGAGGTAAGTTTATGTAGTGGAGGTAGCTGCATGTAGCAGATCTCTGCTCACACTCTTTTACCTCCTTCGTGCGGGATACAAGCGGGCCATGTCCCAACAATTTGCTCCTGGAACCAAAGTACTGCACTTTGGGATTAAGGGGAGGGACTTGAAGGTCTTTGAATCCATCCTAGATGGTTCATCCATATTCCAATGGGACTTTCCTTGCTTGTAAACAATGTGCTAATTGTAAAACTGAAGTCCAAGTCTGCACCACAGTAGTCTGTGCATTTCTCCCTAGGTATGTTGCATCCACTGAGAAGGATGGTGGTCACTTACCACTGTGATGTGTTGGCCACGTAAACTGCTGACATGTTTTCATAGTCCAAACAATGGACACATCTTCTGTTCCCTTGTGTCTTAACCAACCTCCCACCATAGCAGGTTTCTGTTCAAATATGCAACAGGATGTTCCTGCCATTCTGGCTTCTCCTGCCTCAGTACTGCTCCAAATCCATACTGTGATGCATTAATTCATGCCAAGTCCTGGTCATAACTTTGTATCAGAGTCTCCTTTATTGATAGGAATGCCAATTCACAAGCAGGTGTCCACTAACTTTGTGACAGCTCTTACAGATTTGACTGGGAAGATAAAGTCAGAGACAACTGTCTGTAAGGCCCTAAAGCAGGGGTGGGGAACCTCAGGCCCGAGGGCCGTATAAGGCACTCAAAGCCACTTGATCTGGACCGGCCAGGCTCACCTAAATGAGAGGAGATGCCGAGATCCCGCTGAGATTTTACCACCAGCGGGCGGCTGGCTCCTCAGCAGCAGCCGGAGGCAGGAGCTCACTCCTGAGCTCCATCTTCTGGCTCAGGCAGTACACATGTGTGACTGTGCGGCGCTATAAGAGAGATGTCATGACATCTCTCCCATAGTTTCGAGGAGAGGTAGGGCAGCGGTCCGGAAGCAGGAGCAGGGCTGGTGAGCATTGTGGTTTTTTTTTCTTTCTTTTAATGTGTGTGTGTAAGCGACACTATTAGGGGGCATATTTAATGGGGCATAACTGCAGGGGGCATAACTACAGGGGGCATATTTAATGGGTCATAACAACTGATGGGGCATATCTAATGGGGCATAACAACTGACTGGGGGCAAATCTAATCGGGCATAACAAGTTACTGGGGGCATAACTACTGACTGGGGGCAGGCTAATTTTTAAGTTGATAATTTTTGTTTGGTCCCTGAAGGATTTTATAAATATCCAAATGGCCCTTGGTAGAAAAAAGGTTCTCCACCCCTGCCCTAAAGGGTCAGTACCTGTCTGATGTGGACCAGAAGCAGTCTCTGGTTGCTGCTACCTTCACTGTTTTGGCTGTACCCCTGTGTGGTTGAGTGACAGACGGCCACATGTGAGGAAGGTGTTAACCTTCTGGCATTTACAACATGTTAACTCAAGGCTCATTTTAGGCATGATGGTTGAGTTGTGTTTGTTCTCTGATGGAGGAAGGACCTATATCGGCTATGCTGTAATCCTGCTATGCTCAGATACTACTATGCTGCAATACTGCTAAGATGATTGTCACTGGCCTTAGGGTTTAAGATCCGTCTTGGGATCCTTGGGACCATCTGAACCAGGAGTGTGGGTGAAACTGGGAGACTAGATGAGTTGCCTGCCCATGGAGCAGAAATGAGCAGGAGCCTAGATGCTTGAGCATCCTTGGAAATCCTGGAAATACGAGGTGGCAGCCCTGGACTGGACTCTGTACCAGGATACATAACTGAAATCCTAGCCTAGCCTAACCGGTCATACAGAACTCAACACCAGCACCTGGACAAGGCTTGAACCCACTACTAGAAACTCAAGCCAACACCATTATAGAGACTCAGAGCTTTATAGTACCAAACCTGGAATTGAGAAACTCAGAACTAGTGTCAGGAATGGGGAACTCAGGGCGACCAACCACAGGGATAGTATCATCCTGGAACCCACACACTAATTCACAATCCTGGAGCTGGGATCAGACCCCGGAACTCAGAACTGAGAGCAGATATACAATACCCCGTACCCCCAGCTGAACCAACAAATCTGCACAAGCCTGCTGAGCAGAGCACAGCTGAGACTGGTAGATGAACTGAAGCTTGATAAGACTGAATAGGGTACTTGGAGAAGCTAGCAAATATGCAGATGACTGCTGAGCATACTATAGGTAAGACTGGCAGATGAACCAAAGCTTGCTGAGACTGAGCAGGGACTACAGTAGCCAGCAGATGTGCAGAAGCCTGCTGTGCAGAGCACAGGTGGAAATGGCAGATGAACCAATGGTTGCTTAGATTGAGCAGGGACAGCAGAAGCCAGTAGATGTACAGAAGAACACTGAGCAGAGCACAGGAGAGACTGGCAGATGAATCGAAGCTTGCTGAGACTGAATAGGGTGCTTGGAGAAGCTAGCAAATGTGCAGAAGTCTGCTGTGCAGAGCACAGGTGGAAATGGCAGATGAACCAATGGTTGCTTAGACTGAGCAGGGACAGCAGAAGCCAGTAGATGTACAGAAGAACACTGAGCAGAGCACAGGAGAGACTGGCAGATGAATCGAAGCTTGCTGAGACTGAATAGGGTGCTTGGAGAAGCTAGCAAATGTGCAGAAGTCTGCTGAGCAGAGTAGAGGTGAGACTGGCAGATGCTTGCTGAGACTGAGAAGGGGTCTTCAGGACCAAGCAGATGTGCCGAAGATCACTGTGCAGATTACTGGCAACAGGTGGCAGCTGTATGTGTCCAGAAACAGGAGTAGAGCAATAATTGACAACAACAACACAGGAATGACTGAAGTCTGGGGACCAGAAACTATCCTGGGAGGAAGGCATTGCTCTGGCAATGTGCTGCACTCTGAATCAGGTTTAAATAGGCCGTAGTGGAAGTCCATAGGCTGCCAGAATCATCTGACCATTCCTGCAGTGCATTGATTGGACTAGGGAGTCACACGGGGGGAAATCCCAGATGGCCACGCCCATGCAGCCAGCCAGTTTGTTTACATTACATGTTGTGGAGATGCTGCTGACATACAGAAAATGGTCAGAGATATAGGAGATGTGGCAGCGCTGAGTGTGGTAAGTGGGGCTAAGACACAGATTCGTGGCACTGATACTGTAACACTGCCTTTTACTATGGAAACACTATGGTGCTGTTGTGACTAAATAATAAAGTTTATTTATCACTGTGTAAGAGTCTACATTAATTTCCCCACTGCAAGTTCTTATCAGAAAAGGGATGGAGTAAGCTCTGTCCCTACAGCCTTAACAGTAAAACTGGAAGCAGTTATTCATCAATAAACGAGGCACCTCAAAGGTCATAAGGATCGTTTACTGACATACAGGGATTCATCACTTGGAGAAATTGACTATGCAAACTGGTGAATGCTCAGGCAGCGGACAAGGAGGTTGCACATTCATCAGCGCTGGGAGATCGCCCATTTGCTCCCCATCAGAAATTGGTGTGCATGCCCCTTTAAGAGCGCTTACGGGTCCGCGACAGCAGGGGAAGGCTCTGGCACAGCAGGAGTTAAGCTGAGCCCATAGTCCGGTCATGTGGTCCGAAAGAGGAGAGCTGATTGGACTGAGGCAGCTTGGTAGGAGAGCCTTTTGAGAAGAAGGACCAGGTGAGTGGAGTCAGGAGGTGCTGGAAATACAGGTATCACAGAGCAGAGTGGGAGCTGAGGACAAGGCCAGCTGCTGGACTCTGGGCGGTGAGAACAGTGCTGCAGAAGTGTGAGAAGCGGGGTGCAGCTGGAGCGCCTAGGGCGGGAGAAGCAGGTGTTGAGAAACCATGTCCAGAGACCGGACACTGTCCGGTCTGGTGAGAGGCACGGACGCCGCGGCTATCTTGTGTCAGCGAAGAACCAACTAATGCAGGTCCAGCAAGTGTACACCTCCACTCCAAAGGTCTGCGTGAGTACTATGAGAAACTGATAGCACAAGCCACTGGCCAGTGTGCCCTCCAAACTCTGCAACCCTTGTCATTGACTGTGCAGTGGTAAAAAAGCGCAGTCAGCAGCACCATAGTCTACAAGCTAAAACTCACTAAAGCGGTGCAACAAAAACTAACTTTTATGCAAGTACAAGCAAATATTTATCCTGAAATGAGTTCATTGCAAGTACAAGGGAGACATTTGTTTTGAAAGACTGAGTTCTATACAGAGCAAGGTGGACATTTATTTCTACAAGGACTGAGTGATCTATGCAAATATAAGCAAAGTCCTGCCATTGACTGAGACTGAGGGCCTAATTCAGACCTGATCGTAGCAGCAAATTTGTTAGCAGATGGGCAAAACCGTGTGCACTGCAGGCGAGGCAGTAGGTAGAGAGCAACATTTTATCAATATAATTGGTTTTGACAGGTGTTACGCCCCCTTTTATACCATTTTGATACAGCTTGACATAAAGTTTATAGAGCTTGATATTAAACTGTATCAAAAGATAATTGTTTTGAATAGAATGTCACGCAACACTGCGCGTCAAAACAAGTAGATGAAAGAAGCATATTACATCGTATTAAAACCGGGTAGTTTTACGGTATTGATAAATATTATGAATAGGTTAAAAATAAATTTGAAAGATCCAACGTAAGAAAATGTTTACAAAAGCAAGACGCATACACGTTGCACAAGCCAGCAAGAAAAAACTATAAAAGGAACATGATTTGCATATTGGGTATAAATCACCAGTGGCAATGTGATTTAGTTTCACTCATAGATCTGTCAAAGTACAACAATGGTATTAAATATATATTAACCATTATCGATATATTCAGTACACAGCAGTCGCTAAGGCTTTTGAAAAAATATTCCAGCAGGGGGAGTTGCCGAAGAAGCTACAAACCCAAAATGGTAAAGAATTTCTAAATGTGATCCTAAAAAAGGTATTAGAAAAATATGGTGTACAGCATTTCACAATCAATAACGGTGTGAAAGCAGCTGTTATAGAGCGTTTCAATAGGACTTTAAAAACACAAATGTGGCGCTGTTTCACGGCAAATAATACCTACAGATATATAGATGTTTTACAAGACTTCATACGCAGCTATAATAACTCTTACCATAGAATGATTAAGGGGTCATTCCGAGTTGATTGTAACTGTGCTAAATTTAGCACAGCTACGATCATCTTCCCTGACATGTCAGTCTGGCTCCCCCCCCCCCCGCACAAATACAAAAGCATCGCACAGCGGCGATGCTTTTGTATTTGTGGTGTAACTACTGGCCAGCGCAGCTCCTGTGGCTGACCGGGAGTTAATAGTTGCTGCCACTGGCCACAGCGGCTGCGTGTGATGTCACGCAGCCGCTGCGGCCCACCCCCCCAACGGTCCGGCCATGCCTGTGTTGGCCAGACCACTCCCCCTAAACGGCGGCTTAACGCCGCCGTCCAGCACCCTCCCGCCAGCGACCGCCTCTGTCGCAGAGGCGATCGTTGGGCAACGACGGCTGCCATGTGCCGGTGCACTGTGGCACCGGTGCATGCGCAGTTCCGACCCGATCCCTGCACTGCGACAAACTTTAGCATGCAATAGGGTCGGAATGAGCCCCTAAGTGCGCTCCAAGCGATGTGAATGACTCTAACGCTTTGAGAGTCTTCAAGATGATGTACGGTGATTACTTTATAAGTAAGAAAACACCGTATTTATAATATACGGCGTGAGCACGAAAGGTCTTAAGCTGCTTTACACTTTGGAGGAACTCTACGGTGAAACTATTACAGGCAGTTTTTATCCCGAAAAGCTTCAAAGCGTACCAAAAAACTATAACAGGGTTTACAAAGTGGAAAAGATTTTAAAAAATAATACGCGTTAGTCAAGTGGCGAGGATAGCCCGTGAAATTTAACAGTTGGGTCGCAGCATCTGAGATAAAAGATATATAAACAAAGAGGATGATGGATGATAAATCGTTCTACATAAGACTGCTGAGTAACGCCTCAGCCGCTACATTTCCACAAAATAAGATTTCTAACTATACAACAAAGTTGGCTAAGCTGATAGACTTAAACGGCAAATGGGAAGTAGCTCTTACAGAAATACAATGGGGGTCTTTCCAAGTTGATCGCTAGTTGCCGTTGTTCGCTGCGTAGCTATCACGGCAATGCATACATGTACGGTTGTGGTTTAGGTGGAATTTTTCAAAGTCTGTTCAAAAAAGCGGTGCCGCTTTTCCCAAGAGGCCTGGAGTTAGCAAAACCCCACGTGAAGAACGCCGTGCGTAATATCGCGAAAGACGTCATCGGACAAGCTACAACGGCCATTGTGAATAAATTACACAAGGCGAATCAAGCAAAGCAAGATAGATCTGGCTTAATTTATACGCGGAAAGGAGCGGCTAAAAGAAAACTGAAGAATTCTACGCAACTTCCACCTTGGTGCATGCCCATTTGAATCAAAAACTGGGGCAGGCGCAACTTAAACAAAAAAAGGAACCTGAAGCGGAGGGTTGGTGATATTTTTGAAGCATGTCTTTCATACACAACGAATCCACGGAATGCGTAAAATCTGGGCTTGATCTTTTTGACGTACCCCCGATGCAAACCAGTGTAGGGCAGTGCGCAGATAGATGGTCATTGGGCAGTGGGTAGATAGTGGGCAGCGGGCAGATAGGGACATTGGGCAGCAGGCAGATAGAGATGTAGTGGGCAGAGGGTAGAGGTATAGTGGGTAGAGGTATAGTAGGCAGCAGGTAGATAGAGGGATAGTAGGCAGCAGGTAGATAGAGGTATAGTGGGCAGCAGATAGATAGAGGTATAGAAGGCAACAGGTAGATAGAGGTATAGTAGGCAGCAGGTGGATAGAGGGATAGTGGGCAGCAGATAGATAGAGGTATAGTGGGCAGCAGATAGATAGAGGTATAGTGGGCAGCAGGTAGATAGAGGGATAGTGGGCAGCGGGTAGATAGAGGTATAGTGGGCAGCAGGTAGATAGAGGGATAGTAGGCAGCAGGTAGATAGAGGGATAGTGGGCAGCAGGTAGATAGAGGGATAGTAGGCAGCAGGTGGATAAAGGGATAGTAGGCAGCAGGTAGATAGAGGTATAGTGGGCAGCAGATAGATAGAGGAATAGTAGGCAGCAGGTGGATAGAGGGATAGTGGGCAGCAGATAGATAGAGGTATAGTGGGCAGCAGATTGATAGAGGTATAGTGGGCAGCAGATAGATAGAGGTATAGTGGGCAGCAGGTAGATAGAGGGATAGTGGGCAGCAGGAAGATAAAGGGATAGTAGGCAGCAGGTAGATAGAGGGATAGTGGACAGCAGATAGATAGAGGGAGAGTAGGCAGCGGGTGGATAGAGGTATAGTGGGCAGCAGATTGATAGAGGTATAGTGGGCAGCAGATAGATAGAGGTATAGTGGGCAGCAGGTAGATAGAGGGATAGTGGGCAGCAGGTAGATAGAGGGATAGTGGGCAGCAGGTAGAGGGATAGTAGGCAGCAGGTAGATAGAGGTATAGTGGGCAGCAGGTAGAAAGAGGTATAGTGGGCAGCAGGTAGATAGAGGTAAAGTAGGCAGCAGGTAGATAGAGGTATAGTAGGCAGCAGGTAGATAGAGGGATAGTAGGCAGCAGGTAGATGAAGGGATAGTAGGCAGCAGGTAGATAGAGGGATAGTAGGCAGCAGGTAGATAGAGGTATAGTGGGCAGCAGGTAAATAGAGGTATAGTGGGCAGCGGGTAGATAGAGGGATAGTGGGCAGCGGGTAGATAGAGGTATAGTGGGCAGCAGGTAGATAGAGGGATAGTAGGTAGCAGGTAGATAGAGGGATAGTAGGCAGCGGGTGGATAGAGGTATAGTGGGCAGCAGGTAGATAGAGGTATAGTGGGCAGCAGAAAGATAGAGGTATAGTGGGCAGCAGAAAGATAGAGGGATAGTAGGCTGCAGGTAGATAGAGGTAAAGTAGGCAGCAGGTAGATAGAGGTATAGTAGGCAGCAGGTAGATAGAGGTATAGTAGGCAGCAGGTGGATAGAGGGATATTAGGCAGCAGGTGGATAGAGGGATAGTAGGCAGCAGGTAGATAGAGGGATAGTAGGCAGCAGGTGGATAGAGGGATAGTGGGCAGCAGGTGGATAGAGGGATAGTAGGCAGCAGGTAGATAGAGGGATAGTGGGCAGCGGGTAGATAGAGGTATAGTGGGCAGCAGGTAGATAGAGGGATAGTGGGCAGCGGGTAGATAGAGGTATAGTGGCAGCAGGTAGATAGAGGGATAGTGGGCAGCAGGTAGATAGATGGATAGTAGGCAGCAGGTAGATAGAGGGATAGTGGACAGCAGATAGATAGAGGGAGAGTAGGCAGCGGGTGGATAGAGGTATAGTAGGAAGCAGGTAGATAGAGGTATAGTGGGCAGCAGATAGAGGTATAGTGGGCAGCAGGTAGATAGAGGGATAGTAGGCAGCCGGTGGGTATAGGGATAGTAGGCAGAGGGTAGATAGAGGTATAGTGGGCAGCAGATAGATAGAGGTATAGTGGGCAGCAGATAGATAGAGGTATAGTAGGCAACAGGTAGATAGGGGGATAGTAGGCAGCAGGTGGATAGAGGGATAGTAGGCAGCAGATTGATAGAGGTATAGTGGGCAGCAGGTAGATAGAGGGATAGTAGGCAGCAGGTAGATAGAGGGATAGTAGGCAGCAGGTAGATAGAGGTATAGTGGGCAGCAGATAGAGGGATAGTAGGCAGCAGGTGGATAGAGGGATAGTAGGCAGAGGGTAGATAGAGGGATAGTAGGCAGCAGGTAGATAGAGGTATAGTAGGCAGCAGGTAGATAGAGGTATAGTAGGCAGCAGGTAGATAGAGGTATAGTAGGCAGCAGGTAGATAGAGGTACAGTAGGCAGCAGGTAGATAGAGGGATAGTGGGCAGCAGGTAGATAGAGGTATAGTGGGCAGCAGATTGATAGAGGTATAGTGGGCAGCAGATTGATAGAGGTATAGTGGGCAGCAGGTGGATAGAGGGATAGTAGAAAGCAGGTAGATAGAGGTATAGTGGGCAGCAGATAGAGGTATAGTGGGCAGCAGGTAGATAGAGGGATAGTAGGCAGCAGGTGGATAGAGGGATAGTAGGCAGCAGGTAGATAGAGGGATAGTAGGCAGCAGGTAGATAGAGGTATAGTAGGCAGCAGGTAGATAGAGGTATAGTAGGCAGCAGGTAGATAGAGGTACAGTAGGCAGCAGGTAGATAGAGGGATAGTGGGCAGCAGGTGGATAGAGGTATAGTGGGCAGCAGATTGATAGAGGTATAGTGGGCAGCAGGTAGATAGAGGGATAGTAGGCAGCAGGTAGATAGAGGTATAGTGGGCAGCATATAGATAGAGGTATAGTAGGCAACAGGTAGATACAGGTATAGTAGGCAGCAGGTGGATAGAGGGATAGTGGGCAGCAGATAGATAGAGGTATAGTGGCAGCAGATTGATAGAGGTATAGTGGGCAGCAGGTAGATAGAGGGATAGTAGGCAGCAGGTGGATAGAGGGATAGTAGGCAGCAGATAGAGGTATAGTGGGCAGCAGATTGATAGAGGTATAGTGGGCAGCAGATAGATAGAGGTATAGTGGGCAGCAGGTAGATAGAGGGATAGTAGGCAGCAGGTAAATAGAGGGATAGTGGGCAGCAGATGGATAGAGGTATAGAAGGCAGCCGGTAGATAGAGGTATAGTAGGCAGCAGGTAGATAGAGGTATAGTGGGCAGCAGATTGATAGAGGTATAGTGGGCAGCAGGTAGATAGAGGGATAGTAGGCAGCAGGTAGATAGAGGTATAGTGGGCAGCAGATAGAGGGATAGTAGGCAGCAGGTGGATAGAGGGATAGTAGGCAGCAGATTGATAGAGGTATAGTGGGCAGCAGATTGATAGAGGTATAGTGGGCAGCAGATAGAGGTATAGTGGGCAGCAGGTAGATAGAGGGATAGTAGGCAGCAGGTAGATAGAGGGATAGTGGGCTGCAGATGGATAGAGGTATAGTGGGCAGCAGGTAGACAGAGGGATAGTAGGCAGAGGTAGATAGAGGGATAGTAGGCAGCAGGTAGATAGAGGTATAGTAGGCAGCGGGTGGATAGAGGGATAGTAGGCAGAGGTAGATAGAAGGATAGTAGGCAGAGGTAGATAGAAGGATAGTAGGCAGCAGGTAGATAGAGGGATAGTAGGCAGCAGGTAGATAGAGGTATAGTGGGCAGCAGATAGAGGGATAGTAGGCAGCAGGTGGATAGAGGGATAGTAGGCAGCAGATTGATAGAGGTATAGTGGGCAGCAGATTGATAGAGGTATAGTGGGCAGCAGATAGAGGTATAGTGGGCAGCAGGTAGATAGAGGGATAGTAGGCAGCAGGTGGATAGAGGGATAGTAGGCAGAGGGTAGATAGATGGATAGTAGGCAGAAGGTAGATAGAGGTATAGTAGGCAGCGGGTAGATAGAGGGATAGTAGGCAGCGGGTAGATAGAGGGATAGTAGGCAGCGGGTAGATAGAGGTATAGTAGGCAGCAGGTGGATATAGGGATAGTGGGCAGCAGGTAGATAGAGGGATAGTAGGCAGCAGGTAGATAGAGGGATAGAAGGCAGCAGGTAGATAGAGGTATAGTGGGCAGCAGGTAGATAGAGGTATAGTGGGCAGCAGGTAGATAGAGGGATAGTAGGCAGCAGGTGGATAGAGGGATAGAAGGCAGCAGGTAGATAGAGGGATAGTAGGCAGCAGGTAGATAGAGGTATAGTGGGCAGCAGGTAGATAGAGGTATAGTAGGCAGCAGGTGGATAGAGGGATAGTAGGCAGCAGGTGGATAGAGGTATAGTGGGCAGCAGATAGAGGGATAGTAGGCAGCAGGTGGATAGAGGGATAGTGGGCAGCAGGTGGATAGAGGGAAAGTAGGCAGCGGGTAGATAGAGGTATAGTAGGCAGCGGGTAGATAGAGGGATAGTAGGCAGCAGGTAGATAGAGGGATAGTAGGCAGCAGGTAGATAGAGGGATAGTAGGCAGCAGGTAGATAGAGGGATAGTGGGCAGCAGGTAGATAGAGGGATAGTGGGCAGCGGGTAGATAGAGGGATAGTGGGCAGCAGGTAGATAGAGGGATAGTGGGCAGCGGGTAGATAGAGGTATAGTGGGCAGCAGGTAGATAGAGGGATAGCAGGCAGCAGGTAGATAGAGGGATAGTGGGCAGCAGGTAGATAGAGGGATAGTAGGCAGCAGGTAGATAGAGGGATAGTAGGCAGCAGGTAGATAGAGGGATAGTAGGCAGCAGGTAGATAGAGGGATAGTAGGCAGCAGGTAGATAGAGGGATAGTGGGCAGCAGGTAGATAGAGGGATAGTAGGCAGCAGGAAGATAGAGGGATAGTAGGCAGCAGGTAGATAGAGGGATAGTGGGCAGCAGGTAGATAGAGGGATAGTGGGCAGCGGGTAGATAGAGGTATAGTGGGCAGCAGGTAGATAGAGGGATAGTGGGCAGCAGGTAGATAGAGGGATAGTGGGCAGCAGGTAGATAGAGGTATAGTGGGCAGCAGGTAGATAGAGGGATAGTGGGCAGCAGGTAGATAGAGGTATAGTAGGCAGCAGGTAGATAGAGGAATAGTAGGCAGCAGGTAGATAGAGGGATAGTGGGCAGCAGGTAGAAAGAGGGATAGTAGGCAGCAGGTAGATAGAGGTATAGTAGGCAGCAGGTAGATAGAGGAATAGTGGGCAGCAGGTAGATAGAGGGATAGTGGGCAGCAGGTAGATAGAGGGATAGTAGGCAGCAGGTAGATAGAGGGATAGTAGGCAGCAGGTAGATAGAGGGATAGTGGGCAGCAGGTAGAGGTATATTAGGCAGCGGGTGGATAGAGGTCAAGGGGGCAGCGAGTAGAGGTATAGTGGGTAGCAGGTAGAGGTATATTAGGCAGCGGGTGGATAGAGGTCTAGGGGGCAGCGAGTAGAGGTATAGTGGGTAGCAGGTAGAGGTATATTAGGCAGCGGGTGGATAGAGGTCTAGGGGGCAGCGAGTAGAGGTATAGGGGGCAGCGGGTAGAGGTATAGTAGGCAGTTGATAGATAGAGGTATAGGGGATAGCGGTGAGAGGTATAGTGGATAGCGGGTAGAGGTATAGGGGGCAGCAGGTGCATAGAGGTATAGTGGGCAGCAGGTAGAGGTATAGGGGGCAGTGGGTAGATAGAGGTATAGTGGGCAGCAGGTAGAGATATAGTGGGCAGCAGATAGATAGAGGGAGAGTAGGCAGCAGATAGATAGAGGTATAGTGGGCAGCAGGAAGATAAAGGGATAGTAGGCAGCAGATAGATAGAGGGAGAGTAGGCAGCGGGTGGATAGAGGTATAGTGGGCAGCAGGTAGAAAGAGGTATAGTAGGCTGCAGGTAGATAGAGGTATAGTAGGCAGCAGGTAGATAGAGGGATAGTGGGCAGCAGATAGAGGGATAGTAGGCAGCAGGTAGTTAGAGGTATAGTGGGCAGCAGGTAGAAAGAGGTATAGTAGGCTGCAGGTAGATAGAGGTATAGTAGGCAGCAGGTAGATAGAGGGATAGTAGGCCGCAGGTAGATGAAGGGATAGTAGGCAGCAGGTAGATAGAGGGATAGTAGGCAGCAGGTAGATAGAGGGATAGTAGGCAGCAGGTAGATAGAGGGATAGTAGGCAGCAGGTAGATAGAGGGATAGTAGGCAGCAGGTGGATAGAGGGATAGTAGGCAGCAGGTAGATAGAGGTATAGTGGGCAGCAGATAGATAGAGGTATAGTAGGCTGCAGGTAGATAGAGGTAAAGTAGGCAGCAGGTAGATAGAGGTATAGTAGGCAGCAGGTAGATAGAGGAATAGTAGGCAGCAGGTAGATAGAGGGATAGTGGGCAGCAGGTAGATAGAGGGATAGTAGGCAGCAGGTAGATAGAGGTATAGTAGGCAGCAGGTAGATAGAGGAATAGTGGGCAGCAGGTAGATAGAGGGATAGTGGGCAGCAGGTAGATAGAGGGATAGTAGGCAGCAGGTAGATAGAGGGATAGTGGGCAGCAGGTAGAGGTATATTAGGCAGCGGGTGGATAGAGGTCAAGGGGGCAGCGAGTAGAGGTATAGTGGGTAGCAGGTAGAGGTATATTAGGCAGCGGGTGGATAGAGGTCTAGGGGGCAGCGAGTAGAGGTATAGTGGGTAGCAGGTAGAGGTATATTAGGCAGCGGGTGGATAGAGGTCTAGGGGGCAGCGAGTAGAGGTATAGTGGGTAGCAGGTAGAGGTATATTAGGCAGCGGGTGGATAGAGGGATAGTAGGCAGCAGATTGATAGAGGTATAGTGGGCAGCAGATTGATAGAGGTATAGTGGGCAGCAGGTGGATAGAGGGATAGTAGGAAGCAGGTAGATAGAGCTATAATGGGCAGCAGATAGAGGTATAGTGGGCAGCAGGTAGATAGAGGAATAGTAGGCAGCAGGTTGATAGAGGGATAGTAGGCAGAGGGTAGATAGAGGGATAGTAGGCAGCGGGTAGATAGAGGTATAGTAGGCAGCAGGTAGATAGAGGTATAGTAGGCAGCAGGTAGATAGAGGTACAGTAGGCAGCAGGTAGATAGAGGGATAGTGGGCAGCAGGTAGATAGAGGTATAGTGGGCAGCAGGTTGATAGAGGTATAGTGGGCAGCAGGTAGATAGAGGGATAGTAGGCAGCAGGTAGATAGAGGTATAGTGGGCAGAGGTAGTTAGAGGGATAGTAGGCAGCAGGTAGATAGAGGTATAGTAGGCAGCGGGTGGATAGAGGGATAGTAGGCAGAGGTAGATAGAAGAATAGTAGGCAGCAGGTAGATAGAGGTATAGTAGGCAGCAGGTAGATAGAGGTATAGTGGGCAGCAGATTGATAGAGGTATAGTGGGCAGCAGGAAGATAGAGGGATAGTAGGCAGCAGGTAGATAGAGGTATAGTGGGCAGCAGATAGAGGGATAGTAGGCAGCAGGTGGATAGAGGGATAGTAGGCAGCAGATTGATAGAGGTATAGTGGGCAGCAAATTGATAGAGGTATAGTGGGCAGCAGATTGATAGAGGTATAGTGGGCAGCAGATAGAGGTATAGTGGGCAGCAGGTAGATAGAGGGATAGTAGGCAGCAGGTGGATAGAGGGATAGTAGGCAGAGGGTAGATAGATGGATAGTAGGCAGAAGGTAGTTAGAGGTATAGTAGGCAGCGGGTAGATAGAGGGATAGTAGGCAGCGGGTAGATAGAGGGATAGTAGGCAGCGGGTAGATAGAGGTATAGTAGGCAGCAGGTGGATATAGGGATAGTGGGCAGCAGGTAGATAGAGGGATAGTAGGCAGCAGGTAGATAGAGGGATAGAAGGCAGCAGGTAGATAGAGGTATAGTGGGCAGCAGGTAGATAGAGGTATAGTGGGCAGCAGGTAGATAGAGGGATAGTAGGCAGCAGGTGGATAGAGGGATAGAAGGCAGCAGGTAGATAGAGGGATAGTAGGCAGCAGGTAGATAGAGGTATAGTGGGCAGCAGGTAGATAGAGGTATAGTAGGCAGCAGGTGGATAGAGGGATAGTAGGCAGCAGGTGGATAGAGGGATAGTAGGCAGCAGGCGGATAGAGGGATAGTAGGCAGCAGGAAGATAGAGGTATAGTGGGCAGCAGATAGAGGGATAGTAGGCAGCAGGTGGATAGAGGGATAGTGGGCAGCAGGTGGATAGAGGGATAGTAGGCAGCAGATAGATAGAGGTATAGTGGGCAGCAGGTAGATAGAGGTATAGTAGGCAGCGGGTAGATAGAGGGATAGTAGGCAGCAGGTAGATAGAGGGATAGTAGGCAGCAGGTAGATAGAGGGATAGTAGGCAGCAGGTAGATAGAGGGATAGTGGGCAGCAGGTAGATAGAGGGATAGTGGGCAGCGGGTAGATAGAGGGATAGTGGGCAGCAGGTAGATAGAGGGATAGTGGGCAGCGGGTAGATAGAGGTATAGTGGGCAGCAGGTAGATAGAGGGATAGCAGGCAGCAGGTAGATAGAGGGATAGTGGGCAGCAGGTAGATAGAGGGATAGTAGGCAGCAGGTAGATAGAGGGATAGTAGGCAGCAGGTAGATAGAGGGATAGTAGGCAGCAGGTAGATAGAGGGATAGTAGGCAGCAGGTAGATAGAGGGATAGTGGGCAGCAGGTAGATAGAGGGATAGTAGGCAGCAGGTAGATAGAGGGATAGTAGGCAGCAGGTAGATAGAGGGATAGTGGGCAGCGGGTAGATAGAGGTATAGTGGGCAGCGGGTAGATAGAGGGATAGTGGGCAGCAGGTAGATAGAGGGATAGTGGGCAGCAGGTAGATAGAGGGATAGTGGGCAGCAGGTAGATAGAGGGATAGTGGGCAGCAGGTAGATAGAGGTATAGTAGGCAGCAGGTAGATAGAGGAATAGTAGGCAGCAGGTAGATAGAGGGATAGTGGGCAGCAGGTAGATAGAGGGATAGTAGGCAGTAGGTAGATAGAGGTATAGTAGGCAGCAGGTAGATAGAGGAATAGTGGGCAGCAGGTAGATAGAGGGATAGTGGGCAGCAGGTAGATAGAGGGATAGTAGGCGGCAGGTAGATAGAGGGATAGTAGGCAGCAGGTAGATAGAGGGATAGTGGGCAGAGGTAGTTAGAGGGATAGTAGGCAGCAGGTAGATAGAGGTATAGTAGGCAGCGGGTGGATAGAGGGATAGTAGGCAGAGGTAGATAGAAGAATAGTAGGCAGCAGGTAGATAGAGGTATAGTAGGCAGCAGGTAGATAGAGGGATAGTGGGCAGCAGGTAGAGGTATATTAGGCAGCGGGTGGATAGAGGTCAAGGGGGCAGCGAGTAGAGGTATAGTGGGTAGCAGGTAGAGGTATATTAGGCAGCGGGTGGATAGAGGTCTAGGGGGCAGCGAGTAGAGGTATAGTGGGTAGCAGGTAGAGGTATATTAGGCAGCGGGTGGATAGAGGTCTAGGGGGCAGCGAGTAGAGGTATAGGGGGCAGCGGGTAGAGGTATAGTAGGCAGTTGATAGATAGAGGTATAGGGGATAGCGGTGAGAGGTATAGTGGATAGCGGGTAGAGGTATAGGGGGCAGCAGGTGCATAGAGGTATAGTGGGCAGCAGGTAGAGGTATAGGGGGCAGTGGGTAGATAGAGGTATAGTGGGCAGCAGGTAGAGATATAGTGGGCAGCAGATAGATAGAGGGAGAGTAGGCAGCAGATAGATAGAGGTATAGTGGGCAGCAGGAAGATAAAGGGATAGTAGGCAGCAGATAGATAGAGGGAGAGTAGGCAGCGGGTGGATAGAGGTATAGTGGGCAGCAGGTAGAAAGAGGTATAGTAGGCTGCAGGTAGATAGAGGTATAGTAGGCAGCAGGTAGATAGAGGGATAGTGGGCAGCAGATAGAGGGATAGTAGGCAGCAGGTAGTTAGAGGTATAGTGGGCAGCAGGTAGAAAGAGGTATAGTAGGCTGCAGGAAGATAGAGGTATAGTAGGCAGCAGGTAGATAGAGGGATAGTAGGCCGCAGGTAGATGAAGGGATAGTAGGCAGCAGGTAGATAGAGGGATAGTAGGCAGCAGGTAGATAGAGGGATAGTAGGCAGCAGGTAGATAGAGGGATAGTAGGCAGCAGGTAGATAGAGGGATAGTAGGCAGCAGGTGGATAGAGGGATAGTAGGCAGCAGGTAGATAGAGGTATAGTGGGCAGCAGATAGATAGAGGTATAGTAGGCTGCAGGTAGATAGAGGTAAAGTAGGCAGCAGGTAGATAGAGGTATAGTAGGCAGCAGGTAGATAGAGGAATAGTAGGCAGCAGGTAGATAGAGGGATAGTGGGCAGCAGGTAGATAGAGGGATAGTAGGCAGCAGGTAGATAGAGGTATAGTAGGCAGCAGGTAGATAGAGGAATAGTGGGCAGCAGGTAGATAGAGGGATAGTGGGCAGCAGGTAGATAGAGGGATAGTAGGCAGCAGGTAGATAGAGGGATAGTAGGCAGCAGGTAGATAGAGGGATAGTGGGCAGCAGGTAGAGGTATATTAGGCAGCGGGTGGATAGAGGTCAAGGGGGCAGCGAGTAGAGGTATAGTGGGTAGCAGGTAGAGGTATATTAGGCAGCGGGTGGATAGAGGTCTAGGGGGCAGCGAGTAGAGGTATAGTGGGTAGCAGGTAGAGGTATATTAGGCAGCGGGTGGATAGAGGTCTAGGGGGCAGCGAGTAGAGGTATAGGGGGCAGCGGGTAGAGGTATAGTAGGCAGTTGATAGATAGAGGTATAGGGGATAGCGGTGAGAGGTATAGTGGATAGCGGGTAGAGGTATAGGGGGCAGCAGGTGCATAGAGATATAGTGGGCAGCAGGTAGAGGTATAGGGGGCAGTGGGTAGATAGAGGTATAGTGGGCAGCAGGTAGAGATATAGTGGGCAGCAGATAGATAGAGGGAGAGTAGGCAGCAGATAGATAGAGGTATAGTGGGCAGCAGGAAGATAAGGGGATAGTAGGCAGCAGATAGATAGAGGGAGAGTAGGCAGCGGGTGGATAGAGGTATAGTGGGCAGCAGGTAGAAAGAGGTATAGTAGGCTGCAGGTAGATAGAGGTATAGTAGGCAGCAGGTAGATAGAGGGATAGTGGGCAGCAGATAGAGGGATAGTAGGCAGCAGGTAGTTAGAGGTATAGTGGGCAGCAGGTAGAAAGAGGTATAGTAGGCTGCAGGTAGATAGAGGTATAGTAGGCAGCAGGTAGATAGAGGGATAGTAGGCCGCAGGTAGATGAAGGGATAGTAGGCAGCAGGTAGATAGAGGGATAGTAGGCAGCAGGTAGATAGAGGGATAGTAGGCAGCAGGTAGATAGAGGGATAGTAGGCAGCAGGTAGATAGAGGGATAGTAGGCAGCAGGTGGATAGAGGGATAGTTGGCAGCAGGTAGATAGAGGTATGGTGGGCAGCAGATAGATAGAGGTATAGTAGGCTGCAGGTAGATAGAGGTAAAGTAGGCAGCAGGTAGATAGAGGTATAGTAGGCAGCAGATAGATAGAGGTATAGTGGGCAGCAGGTGGATAGAGGGATAGTAGGCAGTAGGTAGATAGAGGGATAGTAGGCAGCAGGTAGATAGAGGTATAGTGGGCAGCAGGTAGATAGAGTTATAGTGGGCAGCAGATAGATAGAGGTATAGTGGGCAGCAGGTAGATAGAGGGATAGTAGGCAGCAGGTAGATAGAGGGATAGTGGGCAGCGGGTAGATAGAGGTATAGTGGGCAGCAGGTAGATAGAGGGATAGTGGGCAGCAGGTAGATAGAGGGATAGTAGGCAGCAGGTAGATAGAGGGATAGTGGACAGCAGGTAGATAGAGGGATAGTGGACAGCAGATAGATAGAGGGATAGTAGGCAGCGGGTGGATAGAGGTATAGTGGGCAGCAGGTAGATAGAGGTATAGTGGGCAGCAGATAGATAGAGGTATAGTGGGCAGCAGGTAGATAGAGGGATAGTAGGCAGCAGGTAGATAGAGGGATAGTAGGCAGCAGGTAGATAGAGGGATAGTGGGCAGCGGGTAGATAGAGGTATAGTGGGCAGCAGGTAGATAGAGGGATAGTGGGCAGCAGATAGATAGAGGGATAGTGGGCAGCAGGTAGATAGAGGGATAGGAGGCAGCAGGTAGATAGAGGGATAGTGGGCAGCAGATAGATAGAGGGATAGTGGGAAGCAGGTAGATAGAGGGATAGTAGGCTGCAGGTAGATAGAGGTAAAGTAGGCAGCAGGTAGATAGAGGGATAGTAGGCAGCAGGTGGATAGAGGGATAGTAGGCAGCAGGTGGATAGAGGGATAGTAGGCAGCAGGTAGATAGAGGGATAGTAGGAAGCAGGTGGATAGAGGGATAGTGGGCAGCAGGTGGATAGAGGGATAGTAGGCAGCGGGTAGATAGAGGTATAGTAGGCAGCGGGTAGATAGAGGGATAGTAGGCAGCAGGTAGATAGAGGGATAGTGGTCAGCGGGTAGATAGAGGGATAGTGGGCAGCGGGTAGATAGAGGTATAGTGGGCAGCAGGTAGATAGAGGGATAGTGGGCAGCAGGTAGATAGAGGGATAGTAGGCAGCAGGTAGATAGAGGGATAGTGGACAGCAGATAGATAGAGGGAGAGTAGGCAGCGGGTGGATAGAGGTATAGTGGGCAGCAGATTGATAGAGGTATAGTGGGCAGCAGGTAGATAGAGGGATAGTAGGCAGCAGGTAGATAGAGGAATAGTAGGCAGCAGGTGGATAGAGGGATAGTAGGCAGAGGGTAGATAGAGGGATAGTAGGCAGCAGGTAGATAGAGGTATAGTAGGCAGCAGGTAGATAGAGGTATAGTAGGCAGCAGGTAGATAGAGGTACAGTAGGCAGCAGGTAGATAGAGGGATAGTGGGCAGCAGGTAGATACAGGTATAGTGGGCAGCAGGTTGATAGAGGTATAGTGGGCAGCAGGTAGATAGAGGGATAGTAGGCAGCAGGTAGATAGAGGTATAGTGGGCAGCATATAGATAGAGGTATAGTAGGCAACAGGTAGATACAGGTATAGTAGGCAGCAGGTGGATAGAGGGATAGTGGGCAGCAGATAGATAGAGGTATAGTGGCAGCAGATTGATAGAGGTATAGTGGGCAGCAGGTAGATAGAGGGATAGTAGGCAGCAGGTGGATAGAGGGATAGTAGGCAGCAGATAGAGGTATAGTGGGCAGCAGATTGATAGATGTATAGTGGGCAGCAGATAGATAGAGGTATAGTAGGCAGCAGGTAGATAGAGGTATAGTGGGCAGCAGATTGATAGAGGTATAGTGGGCAGCAGGAAGATAGAGGGATAGTAGGCAGCAGGTAGATAGAGGTATAGTGGGCAGCAGATAGAGGGATAGTAGGCAGCAGGTGGATAGAGGGATAGTAGGCAGCAGATTCATAGAGGTATAGTGGGCAGCAAATTGATAGAGGTATAGTGGGCAGCAGATTGATAGAGGTATAGTGGGCAGCAGATAGAGGTATAGTGGGCAGCAGGTAGATAGAGGGATAGTAGGCAGCAGGTAGATAGAGGGATAGTGGGCAGCAGATGGATAGAGGTATAGTGGGCAGCAGGTAGACAGAGGGATAGTAGGCAGAGGTAGATAGAGGGATAGTAGGCAGCAGGTAGATAGAGGTATAGTAGGCAGCGGGTGGATAGAGGGATAGTAGGCAGAGGTAGATAGAAGGATAGTAGGTAGCAGGTAGATAGAGGTATAGTAGGCAGCAGGTAGATAGAGGTATAGAGGGCAGCAGATTGATAGAGGTATAGTGGGCAGCAGGTAGATAGAGGGATAGTAGGCAGCAGGTAGATAGAAGTATAGTGGGCAGCAGATAGAGGGATAGTAGGCAGCAGGTGGATAGAGGGATAGTAGGCAGCAGATTGATAGAGGTATAGTGGGCAGCAGATTGATAGAGGTATAGTGGGCAGTAGGTAGATAGAGGGATAGTAGGCAGCAGGTAGATAGAGGGATAGTAGGCAGAGGGTAGATAGATGGATAGTAGGCAGAAGGTAGATAGAGGTATAGTAGGCAGCGGGTAGATAGAGGGATAGTAGGCAGCGGGTAGATAGAGGGATAGTAGGCAGCGGGTAGATAGAGGTATAGTAGGCAGCAGGTGGATATAGGGATAGTGGGCAACAGGTAGATAGAGGGATAGTAGGCAGCAGGTGGATAGAGGGATAGAAGGCAGCAGGTAGATAGAGGGATAGTAGGCAGCAGGTAGATAGAGGTATAGTGGGCAGCAGGTAGATAGAGGTATAGTAGGCAGCAGGTGGATAGAGGGATAGTGGGCAGCAGGTGGATAGAGGGATAGTAGGCAGCGGGTAGATAGAGGGATAGTAGGCAGCAGGTAGATAGAGGGATAGTAGGCAGCAGGTAGATAGAGGGATAGTGGGCAGCAGGTAGATAGAGGAATAGTGGGCAGCGGGTAGATAGAGGTATAGTGGGCAGCGGGTAGATAGAGGGATAGTGGGCAGCGGGTAGATAGAGGTATAGTGGGCAGCAGGTAGATAGAGGGATAGTAGGCAGCAGGTAGATAGAGGGATAGTGGGCAGCAGATAGAGGGATAGTAGGCAGCAGGTGGATAGAGGGATAGTGGGCAGCAGGTGGATAGAGGGATAGTAGGCAGCGGGTAGATAGAGGGATAGTAGGCAGCAGGTAGATAGAGGGATAGTAGGCAGCAGGTAGATAGAGGGATAGTGGGCAGCAGGTAGATAGAGGAATAGTGGGCAGCGGGTAGATAGAGGTATAGTGGGCAGCGGGTAGATAGAGGGATAGTGGGCAGCGGGTAGATAGAGGTATAGTGGGCAGCAGGTAGATAGAGGGATAGTAGGCAGCAGGTAGATAGAGGGATAGTGGGCAGCAGGTAGATAGAGGGATAGTAGGCAGCAGGTAGATAGAGGGATAGTAGGCAGCAGGTAGATAGAGGGATAGTGGGCAGCAGGTAGATAGAGGGATAGTGGGCAGCAGGTAGACAGAGGGATAGTGGGCAGCGGGTAGATAGAGGTATAGTGGGCAGCGGGTAGATAGAGGGATAGTGGGCAGCGGGTAGATAGAGGGATAGTGGGCAGCAGGTAGATAGAGGGATAGTGGGCAGCGGGTAGATAGAGATATAGTGGGCAGCAGGTAGATAGAGGTATAGTGGGCAGCAGGTAGATAGAGGGATAGTAGGCAGCAGGTAGATAGAGGGATAGTAGGCAGCAGGTAGATAGAGGGATAGTGGGCAGCAGGTAGATAGAGGGATAGTAGGCAGCAGGTAGATAGAGGTATAGGGGGCAGCGGGTAGATAGAGTTACAGTGGGCAGCAGGTAGAGGTATATTAGGCAGCGGGTGGATAGAGGTCTAGGGGGCAGCGAGTAGAGGTATAGTGGGTAGCAGGTAGAGGTATAGGGGGCAGCGGGTAGAGGTATAGTAGGCAGTTGATAGATAGAGGTATAGGGGATAGCGGTGAGAGGTATAGTGGATAGCGGGTAGAGGTATAGGGGGCAGCAGGTGCATAGAGGTATAGTGGCCAGTGGGTAGATAGAGGTTTAGTGGGCAGCAGGTAGAGGTATAGGGGGCAGTGGGTAGATAGAGGTATAGTGGGCAGCAGGTAGAGATATAGTGGGCAGCGGGTAGATAGAGGTATAGTGGGCAGCAGGTAGAGGTATAGTGGGCAGCAGGTAGAGATATAGTGGGCAGCGGGTAGATAGAAGTATAGTGGGCAGCAGGTAGAGGTATAGTGGGCAGCAGATAGAGATATAGTGGGCAGCGGGTAGATAGAGGTATAGTGGGCAGCAGGTAGAGGTATAGTGGGCAATGGGTAGATAGAGTAACAGAGGGCAGCGGGTAGAGGTATAGTGGGCAGCGTGTAGAGCAGGGGTGGGGAACCTCAGGCCCGAGGGCCGTATAAGGCCTTCAAAGCCACTTGATCTGGCCCGGCCAGGCTCACCTAAATGAGAAGAGATGGCGAGCGCCCGCTGAGATTTTACCACCAGTGGGCGGCCGGCTCCTCAGCAGCAGCCGGAGACAGGAAATCACTCCTTAGCTCCATCTTCTGGCTCAGGCAGTGTACATGTGTGGCTGTGCGGCGCTATGGGAGAGACGTCATGACATCTCTCCCATAGTTTTGAGGAGAGGGGAGGGCAGTGGTCCGGAAGCAGGAGCAGGGCTGGTGAGCATTGTGCTTTTTTTTTTCTTTCTTTTAATGTGTGTGTGTGTAAGCAACACTATTAGGGGGCATATTTAATGGGTCATAACAACTGATGGGGCATATCTAATGGGCCAAAACAACTGACAGTGGGCATACTGTATCTAATGGGGCATAACTACTGACTGGGGGCATAACAAGTGACTGGGGGCAGGATAATTTTTAAGTTGATAATTTTTATATGGCCCCTGAAGGATTTTATAAATATCCAAATGGCCCTTGGTAGAAAAAAGGTTCCCCACCCCTGGGGTAGAGGTATAATAGGCAGCGGGTAGAAAGAGGGACATTGGGCAGCAGGTAGATAGTGGGCAGTGGGCAGATAGAGGGACATTGGGCAGTGGGTAGATAGAGGTATAGTGGGCAGCGGGCAGATAGAGGGACATTGGGCAGCAGGTAGATAGTGGGCAGTGGGTAGATAGAGGTATAGGAGCAGCGGGTAGAGGTATAGTGGGCAGCGGGTAGAAGTATAATGGGTAGCAGGTAGAGGTGAAGAAATCTTTTGCTGCGCCTGTGTCTAACAATTATTCAATAAATCAGTCTTAATAGCACGAACCTGGAATTGATGGTGTAAAAAGCACGTTCGCCACTATAAGGAGTTGTGTGATACTCCTACCAACATAACCAGAGAGGGAAATTAATAGAGGCGCTCATGGCATTTGAACACCATAACTTCCCAGGTTCTATTACAACCAAAGAGTCAAATGAATTTATAAAATATATATTTAATATTCACAATGATTCAATAAAAATACCACTTGATTGAAACAAATTCATAGGTAATATTAATCGTATCTTACTGATTTACCACATTTATACATATAAAAGCACATGAATTGTATAAGCTGTTACGATGATTGCTGTATCAATAAAACTCACTGAAATGGCTGATAAAAAGTTCAAATGTAACAATGTGTTACAATCCTTAGGAAACACTGCTGCCACAGCTGCTGAATATGATTCATAAATAAGACACAGTTACTGCACGTATAGCCACAGTAGGCTCTGTATTATGGAAACAGTTGAAATGAGCGACTTCAAAAAGGGATGACCGGCATGTAAATAGCAGTTGTGTAGAAGATTACCTCTCCATATGGGCTGGTGAACCCGAGCGTCCCCGGGTGAGTACAAGACTTGCCCAGTGAAGTGTAGAACTGGAGGGTACGTAGTGTGTACGGGTATACGGAACCGCACTATTTCGAGCTCAATGGCCCTGAGGGTGCTTCACCCAATTAGTGCTGCAGGGATTTGTAGAGAAGGCAGGTGTACGGCTGTTTGAGGGAAAGCTGCCACGCAAATCCGGCTGTATTTGTGTGCCTCTTCCGAGACTCCCTGGACGTGCACCGTCCGCCGGTAGTCAGCAGGGGGGAGGATGATGAAAACTGACCAGAGTTGCCGCACAGAGCTCTCAGCTTGGTTCCGTATAAAATGCTGGCTGCTTGCTGCTGAGGCCGGTGAATTTCAGGCAGAGATGGCTGTGTCCTTGAATGTACAGGTGTTCAGTGAGAAAATGGGAGGAGTCCTGACGCGTTTCGTCACGTGAACCGTGACTTTTTCAAAGGACGTCAGGACTCCTCCCCTTTTCTCACTGAACACCTGTACATTCAAGGACACAGCCATCTCTGCCTGAAATTCACCGGCCTCAGCAGCAAGCAGCCAGCATTTTATACGGAACCAAGCTGAGAGCTCTGTGCGGCAACTCTGGTCAGTTTTCATCATCCTCCCCCCTGCTGACTACCGGCGGACGGTGCACGTCCAGGGAGTCTCGGAAGAGGCACACAAATACAGCCGGATTTGCGTGGCGGCTTTCCCTCAAACAGCCGTACACCTGCCTTCTCTACAAATCCCTGCAGCACTAATTGGGTGAAGCACCCTCAGGGCCATTGAGCTCGAAATAGTGCGGTTCCGTATACCCGTACACACTACGTACCCTCCAGTTCTACACTTCACTGGGCAAGTCTTGTACTCACCCGGGGACGCTCGGGTTCACCAGCCCATATGGAGAGGTAATCTTCTACACAACTGCTATTTACATGCCGGTCATCCCTTTTTGAAGTCGCTCATTTCAACTGTTTCCATAATACAGAGCCTACTGTGGCTATACGTGCAGTAACTGTGTCTTATTTATGAATCATATTCAGCAGCTGTGGCAGCAGTGTTTCCTAAGGATTGTAACACATTGTTACATTTGAACTTTTTATCAGCCATTTCAGTGAGTTTTATTGATACAGCAATCATCGTAACAGCTTATACAATTCATGTGCTTTTATATGTATAAATGTGGTAAATCAGTAAGATACGATTAATATTACCTATGAATTTGTTTCAATCAAGTGGTATTTTTATTGAATCATTGTGAATATTAAATATATATTTTATAAATTCATTTGACTCTTTGGTTGTAATAGAACCTGGTAAGTTATGGTGTTCAAATGCCACGAGCGCCTCTATTAATTTCTCTCTCTAGAGGTATAGGGGCAGCAGGTAGATAGAGGTATAGGGGGTAGCGGGTAGAGATATAGTGGGCAGATAGAGGTATAGTTGGCAGCAGGTAGAGGTATAGAGGGCAGCGGGTAGATAGAGGTATAGTGGGTAGCGGGTAAAGGTATAGGATGCAGCAGGTAGATACAGGTATAGTGGGCAGTGGGTAGAGGTATAGTAGGCAGCAGCTAGATAGAGGTATAGGGGGCAGCAGGTAGAGGTATAGGGGGCAGTGGGTAGATAGAGGTATAGTGGGCTGCAGGTAGAGATATAGTGGGCAGCGGGTAGATAGAGGTATAGGGGGCAGCGGGTAGAGGTATAGGGGGCAGCGGGTAGATAGAGGTATAGTAGGCAGTTGGTAGATAGAGGTATAGGGGACAGCGGTAAGAGGTATAGTGGATAGCGGGTAGAGGTATAGGTTCAGCAGGTGGATAGAGGTATAGTGGGCAGCGGGTAGAAAGAGGTTTAGTGGGCAGCAGGTAGAGGTATAGGGGGCAGCAGGTAGAGGTATAGGGGGCAGCGGGTAGATAGAGATATAGTGGGCAGCAGGTAGAGGTATAGTGGGCAGCGGGTAGATAGAGGTATAGTGGGCAAAGGGTGGATAGAGTTACAGTGGGCAGCGGGTAGAGGTATAGTAGTTAGCGGGTAGAGGTATAGTGGGCAGCGGGTAGAGATATAATAGGCAGCGGGTAGATAGAGGTATAGGGGGCAGCGGGTAGATAGGGGTATAGTGGGCAGCGGCAGATAGAGGGACATTGGGTTGCCGGTAGATAGTGGGCAGTGGGTAGATAGAGGTATAGGGGCAGCGGGTAGAGGTATAATGGGTAGCAGGTAGAGTTATAGTGGCAGCAGGTAGATAGAGGTATAGGGGTAGCGGGTAGAGGTATAGAGGGCAGCGGGTAGAGGTATAGGGGGCAGTGGGTAGAGGTATAGGGGGCAGCGGGTAGATAGAGGTATAGTGGGCAGCGGGTAGATAGAGGTATAGTGGGCAATAGGTAGATAGAGTTACAGTGGGCAGCGGGTAGAGGTATAGTGGGCAGCGGGTAGAGGTATAGTGGGCAGCGGGTAGAGGTATAGTGGGCAGCGGGTAGAGGTATAGTGGGCTGCGGGTAGATGTATAGTGGGCAGCGGGTAGATAGAGGTATAGTGGGCAGCGGCAGATAGAGGGACATTGGCTTGCCGGTAGATAGTGGGCAGTGGGTAGATAGAGGTATAGGGGCAGCGGGTAGAGGTATAGTGGGCAGCGGGTAGAGGTATAATGGGTAGCAGGTAGAGGTATAGGGGCAGCAGGTAGATAGAGGTGTAGGGGGTAGCGGGTAGAGATATAGTGGGCAGAAAGAGGTATAGTGGGCAGCAGGTAGAGGTATAGTGGGCAGCGGGTAGATAGAGGTATAGCGGACAGCAGGTAGAGGTATAGTGGGTAGCGGGTAGATAGAGGTATAGGGGGCAGCGGTTAGAGGTATAGTGGGTAGCAGGTAGGGGTATAGGGGGCAGCAGTTAGAGATATAGTGGGCAGATAGAGGTATAGTGGGCAGCAGGTAGAGGTATAGTAGGCAGCTGGTAGATAGAGGTATAGGGGACAGCAGGTAGAGGTATAGTGGGTAGCGGGTAGAGGTATAGTGGGCAGCAGGTAGAGGTATAGTAGGCAGCTGGTAGATAGAGGTATAGGGGACAGCAGGTAGAGGTATACTGGGTAGCGGGTAGAGGTATAGTGGGCAGCAGGTAGAGGTATAGTAGGCAGCTGGTAGATAGAGGTATAGGGGACAGCAGGTAGAGTATAGTGGGTAGCAGGTAGAGGTATAGTAGGCAGCTGGTAGATAGAGGTATAGGGGACAGCAGGTAGCGGTATAGTGGGCAGCAGGTAGAGGTATATTAGGCAGCGGGTAGATAGAGGTACAGTGGGCAGCGGGTAGAGGTATATTAGGCAGCGGGTAGATAGAGGTATGGGGGGCAGCGGGTAGAGGTATAGTGGGTAGCAGGTAGGGGTATAGGGGGCAGCGGGTAGAGGTATAGTAGGCAGTTGGTAGATAGAGGTATAGGGGACAACGGTTAGAGGTATAGTGGGTAGCGGGTAGAGGTATAGGGGGCAGCAGGTAGATAGAGGTATAGGGGGCAGTGGGTAGAGGTATAGTGGGCAGCGGGTAGATAGAGGTATAGTGGGCAGCAGGTAGAGGTATAGGGGCAGTGGGTAGATAGAGGTATAGTGGGCAGCAGGTAGAGATGTAGTGGGCAGCGGGTAGAGAGAGGTATAGTGGGCAATGGGTAGATAGAGTTACAGTGGGTAGCGGGTAGAGGTATAGTAGGCAGTTGGTAGATAGAGGTATAGGGGACAACGGTTAGAGGTATAGTGGGTAGCGGGTAGAGGTATAGGGGGCAGCAGGTAGATAGAGGTATAGGGGGCAGTGGGTAGAGGTATAGTGGGCACCGGGTAGATAGAGGTATAGTGGGCAGCAGGTAGAGGTATAGGGGCAGTGGGTAGATAGAGGTATAGTGGGCAGCAGGTAGAGATGTAGTGGGCAGCGGGTAGAGAGAGGTATAGTGGGCAATGGGTAGATAGAGTTACAGTGGGTAGCGGGTAGAGGTATAGTGGTTAGCGGGTAGAGGTATAATAGGCAGTGGGTATATAGAGGTATAGGGGGCAGCGGGTAGATAGTGGTATAGTGGGCAGCGGCAGATAGAGGGACATTGGGTTGCTGGTAGATAGTGGACAGTGGGTAGATAGAGGTATAGGGGGCAGAGGGTAGAGGTATAGGGGCAGCGGGTAGAGGTATAGTGGGCAGCGGGTAGAGGTATAGGGGGCAGCGGGTAGATAGAGGTATAGGGGCAGCGGGTAGAGGTATAGTGGGCAGCGGGTAGAGGTATAGTGGGCAGCAGGTAGATAGAGGTATAGTGGGCAGCAGTAGAAATATAGTGGGCAGTGGGTAGATAGAGTTACAGTGGGCAGAGGTATAGTGGGTAGCGGGTAGAGGTATAGTGGGTAGCAGGTAGAGGTATAGGGGACATTGGGCAGTGGGTAGAGGGTAGAGGTATAGGGGCAGCGGGTAGAGGTATAATAGGCAGCGGGTAAAGGTATAGTGGGTAGCGGGTGGAGGTATAGGGGGCACTGGGTAGAGGTATAGGGGGCAGCGGGTAGAGGTATAGTGGGCAGTGGGTAGATAGAGTTATAGTAGGCAGCGGGTAGAGGTATAGTGGGTAGCGGGTGGAGGTATAGGGGGCACTGGGTAGAGGTATAGGGGGCAGCGGGTAGAGGTATAGTGGGCAGTGGGTAGATAGAGTTATAGTAGGCAGCGGGTAGAGGTATAGTGGGTAGCAGGTAGAGGTATAGGGGACATTGGGCAGTGGATAGATAGTGGTATAGTGGATAGCAGGTAGATAGAGGTATAATAGGATTTTAATACCTACCGGTAAATCCTTTTCTCTTAGTCCGTAGAGGTTGCTGGGGTTGTGTGGCCGGAGAGACCCCAGCCCACGTGGACAATGGCGGCGCGGCACTGAAGGGGTTAACCCTCAGTGACCGGCACCATATTCAAGGACAATGGGCGCTTGGTGCCACTTTTAAACTGTGCACTGGCGCTAGTCGCCATCTTTAAATGTATTGTGGGTGCTAGGCACCGGGTATTTAAAATATGTTTAATAAGGTGTCATATGTTCTATCGCTGCGCAGTGCGCAGTTGGAGAATGATGAACTGGTGGACAGGGCACTTATGAGGAAAGTACAAGGTATTTTGTTTCTAAAAGACCTTGACAATTGTTGTTCAGCAACTTGTACATAGCCAGTCATATGTTACTTGTCCTAGCTAAAGCAGGGTGTCGATTAGCAGGCCTTTTGGTCGGCAAATGTTTTCTTTCAGGTACAAATGAAGGTTTGGAAAGAAGACTCTGTGCCTTCAGCTTCTCCTGTGGTGTGATAACTCAGAACTGGTTTTGCATGGAGACACAAGGGGCTGCTAAATCAGATTGTGTTTTATGAATGCAAACTAGTGGGTTTCGTTTACCAACAGTTTGATGTAAGATTTCTTAGGCTGCATTATGTGTGATGCAGATTATGTTTAATTTACAGTATAAGAACGTTGTCTATGTGTGAGAGGGTGAATGCAATTGAAATGCAAGTTATATTTACATTTGTGAAAGAGACAGGAACATGATAATCAGATTGTGTTTGGGAAAGCCACTGGTTTGGTTATATATGAAGAGGAGCAGGAATGTGCTTTATCTAATTCTTAACTTTTGAAATGTAACTTGTATTTATTTATATTTTCTGCAATAACCTGATTGGTTGGAGAAGACAGGGAGGGCTTACCCCCCTGTGGTACTGTGTGGAAAACTGACATAAAAAGGAGACCTGCGTGCCTCCAGAGTTGTATTGTAGTAGTACCATCTTATTCTGCTGGAACATCTTACTGTATGCTGTTGCCCCTAGCAATAGGGAAGAGTTCTCTTTAGAACTATTGAGCAAATAAAACATCATTGCCTCAAGAAGATTGCTTCATCTTGTGACCTACAGGGTTAGGCCAAACCTAGCCCCGCCCTCCGGCTGTCCAGGGAAGCACCTAACGTCTCCAAGTTCCGCCTTCCGCCAGCTACCGGTAGAGGCCTAGCAAGTGGCTAGTGGGGATTCGTCAGCACCACACAGGTGTGGTAAGGCAGTGCGTCGGCACATACAGAGCAGAACCGTGGTTCCAAACGCCACGGCAGGTTAGGAGTTTGGTGGTGGCAACATAAACCCGCCCACAACGCAGTGGGTGGAGTCAGTAACAGGCGGTTACTGACGGTAAGCGGGAATCCCCTATGTGGTCAGGCCTCGTGTGACTTGAACTTCCATTCTGTGCGCAGCCAACGGGACGCAAAAGCGGCGAGTGCTTTCGTACGGGACCGTCCTGTCACATAAATTGTTGGCATAGCGGTGGGATTATCCCAGGCGGCTTTTCATCACCCGATTGGAGAAGCCGAGTTACTCAGGAGAGGAGTAACTGCAGCGCAGGAGAACGCACAAGATGGCGGAATTCAGCGGAATGTCCAAGGATGATCTGGAGATCGTGTACCAGGAGAAGGGTGTGATATCCCTTTCAACGCGTCCAGAAGCGTCATGAAGGCGGCTCTCATGAGCTTGGAGGAGTCCCATCGGGCGGAGGTGGAAAGCACTGACGGCGTCAGCATCGCAGAGGACGGCCCAACAGTGGACCTTCGTAAGGAACCGGTGAGAACCACAAGCCCCGCCCTCTCTCACAGCAGAAATGTTTCCCAGCAATCCCTAGCAGGGCCAGGATCCCAATGTCCCAGGGGGGGCGGCCCGGATACCCTAGCAGATCGGCTAGCGGAATTGGGGGAAAGGGCAACGGAGCAAGAACGCATGCTTGTCATTCGGATGTGGCATGCGGAGCGGGCATCACAAGCCGTGGTACCCCGGGAGCCGTTGTCAGCTGTTGTACACAGATCAGGACGAGTTCAGTTTGCCAAGTTTGCAGACAGTGATGGGGACATTGATGGACATTTGCAAGTTTTTGAAAGGACTTGTAAACTGCATGATTTACCCAAGTCGGAGTGGGTGAGACACCTTGTGCCCACTCTGCATGGAGAGGCCTTGGAGGCCTATCGAGGAGTGGCCACGGAGGACTGTGGGGATTACGACGAAGTCGCGAAGGCCCTCCTCCAGCGATTCTTCATCACTCCAGAGTCTTACAGGAAGAAGTTCAGAGACTTGCCCAAGAATCCTAGCAGCACCCATGAGCAGTTCGCCACCCAGCTGCGGCAGTACGTGGTGAAGTGGGTGAAGGATTCGGAAGCCACTACATGGGACGCACTGATCGACCTGATCTGCAGGGAGCAGTTCTACCGCAGGTGCGCCCAAGAAGTGAAGGAGTGGGTGCTAGATCGGGAGCCACCCAGCTTAAAGATGGCTGCCCAATTAGCCGACAAGTATGTGGCAATTCGGCCACAGGGGCAGAAGCGCCCAGCCAGCAGCCAGCTCCAAAAGACTGCACCACCAAGGGGACCCCCCTCTTCAACTCATCACCCCCAAAGACAAGCATCTTCCAACCCGGGTGCTCTTGGCCAGCAACCGCACCGCAGCGTCCCTGCAACTGATCAGAGATCATCGGTGCCACGACTGGAGAAGAAGTGCTACGGCTGTGGGAAAATCGGACATCTGAGGATGAACTGTCCTGCATCCCAAGCACCCCAGACTCATGCCCCAAATCCGAGTGCTGGAGCCCGGCTCGCTTGTTTGACGAGAGGAGATGAGCCTACAGAGACTGTTCCCCCTCCAGTCAGTCCGATGGAGTGTGGCGAGAGACAGGTGCACTCTGCGGAGAGAGTCACCTGCATGGCCAAACAGCCCCTACACAACATGTGGAGGCACCTGCAGCCAGTCCACGTGGGACCCCTGCAGGGAGAAGGCCTAAGAGACTCTGGGGCCTCAATCACTGTGGTGAGCCCCCACCTTATAGATCCTGCTGCAGTATTGCAGGGTCGCACTGCCAAGGTCACCCTGGCAGATGGAATGGAGAAAGCGGTTCCCATGGCAAGAGTCTACCTGGACTGGGGAGCTGGACCAGAGTTGCGAGAAGTTGCCGTCATGGATGGTCTCCCAACTGATGTGGTCCTGGGAAATGATCTGGGTGGTGGGATCGTCACTACGTTTGTTGGCGCCATTCCCCGGAGTCAAGTTCCACAACCACCGTTGACATCAGCTACTCCAGCACAGCCCAGCCCAGCCCAGAGGAAAAGACTACAGCTGCTAGACAACTGCCAGCACAGCCAACCACAGCATCAACCAGCCCAGAGGAAAAGATTACAGCGGCTAGATCGGCACATCGACCCCGCATGCCTTTTGCCTCTGGTATGCCTACGTCCCCTAGCAACGCAGAGGATATCGGTTCCAGCTCGTTTGATCCTGTGGGGGTGCCCAATGATGCTCCTGACCCAAGTGGTTTGCCAACTCCGGCGGTGAGTATGAGAAACCACACTGACTTTTCCATGACTGACCCCTACCAGACTGACCCTAGTAGTCCCCACCTAGATCCCCCTGTAGAGTGTCCCAATTTAGGAGAGATTGAGGGCCACAGGCAGGAGTTTAGGGAGGCGCAACTCTCTGACCCATCCCCGAAAGGCATGAGGCGCCACTCTGGCAGCGGCCTTGACAGGGTTGGGGCGGGAAGTTTGACCTGGCGGGAAGGGTTAAGGTATAGGGTAGCCAGGAAAGTGGGAGGGGATAGACCAGATAGGGAATGTGTCCAACTGGTCCCCCCAGGGAATGTTCCTGCGCAACCGGTGTCGGTTGCCAGCGAAACCCCTTTGGACAGTAACCCGGAGACAGACCGTACCCTGAAGTGCCTGACACAGAGCTTACCCTGGTCTGGAATGTCGGATGACGCCCAGACCAACTGTAAGGCTGGTGCCATGCGTTGGCAGCTGGGGCACTCCAGCGGTTGTGTTGTCTCTGGGCCTCTGCCCATAGGAGAACCCTTGCAGCAAGTTGCTGTGGACATAGCAGGTCCCTTGCCAGTGCACAGTAGATCGGGGAAGACACGCAGCCTCCCTGTAGTGGATGCCACACAGGATCCAGAGGCTGGTGGTCTGGCCGCCATCACTGTGGCACAGGTAGCGGACGAGGAGGGAAGAGTAGGCCTAGGTGACAGGGTAGGTTTCCCGAGTCATAGGTCGACGGAGGATTGGAGGGCAGACAGTTGCCAGATAGGTATGACGGAGGTGCAGTGCCTGGGGCACAATGTGGGAGGAGACAGGGGTAGGCCCAAACCAGAGGGGGTGGAGGCAACCAGAGGCTGTCCCCGACCCACATCACCCAGACCGGTACTGACCTTAGAACCTGTAAGGCCCTATGGACACGTTGTCATTGACTTTAGTCCTGTAGTGAACCCCTTGACAGAGATGGCTAGGAAGGGCATTCCCAAGTCAGTGGACTTTGATCCCGCTTGCGAGTTGGCATTCCAGTCATTGAAGGAGGCTCGGGTACCCGCTCCAGTGCTGATGGCGCACATTCTTGACCAGGACTGTGTGTTACGAACTACTGCGCCACTGCACGGACTGGGAGTAGTACCGAGCCAGAAAGAGCCATATGGGCAGGAGCACCCTGTGGCCTGTTTGAGCAGTATACTGCTATTGTGGGAGGTGGGGTATGCCACAATTGGGACACCGTGGGTGGCACTTGTGTGTAACTGGCCCCCACCGTGGTGACTTACCACCAACCTGTTAGGTGGCTGCAACCTACCTTGGGGAAATTGGACAGACTTTTGTGGTGGAGCCTTGAACCTGGACTTCAGGTGGACTATTTGAACATTGTGCACCCACGAAGAGAGGCCCACTGCACTATGGATGAACTGTCTAGGCCGGAGCCTACGCCCCCAGGTAGCGTCACCTTCAACCCCATTAAGGACTGCGGGACCAGGGACCAAATCGTTGGGACATGGGTCCCTGGTTAACCCGCTTGAATGGGTGGGGAGGAGTGTGGCCGGAGAGACCCCAGCCCACGTGGACAATGGCGGCGCGGCACTGAAGGGGTTAACCCTCAGTGACCGGCACCATATTCAAGGACAATGGGCGCTTGGTGCCACTTTTAAACTGTGCACTGGCGCTAGTCGCCATCTTTAAATGTATTGTGGGTGCTAGGCACCGGGTATTTAAAGTATGTTTAATAAGGTGTCATGTTCTATCGCTGCGCAGTGCGCAGTTGGAGAATGATGAACTGGTGGACAGGGCACTTATGAGGAAAGTACAAGGTATTTTGTTTCTAAAAGACCTTGACAATTGTTGTTCAGCAACTTGTACATAGCCAGTCATATGTTAATTGTCCTAGCTCCAGCAGGGTGTCGATTAGCAGGCCTTTTGGTCGGCAAATGTTTTCTTTCAGGTACAAATGAAGGTTTGGAAAGAAGACTGTGCCTTCAGCATCTCCTGTGGTGTGATGACTCAAAACTGGTTTTGCATGGAGACACAAGGGGCTGCTAAATCAGATTGTGTTTTATGAATGCAAACTAGTGGGTTTCGTTTACCAACAGTTTGATGTAAGATTTCTTAGGCTGCATTATGTGTGATGCAGATTATGTTTAATTTACAGTATAAGAACGTTGTCTATGTGTGAGAGGGTGAATGCAATTGAAATGCAAGTTATATTTACATTTGTGAAAGAGACAGGAACATGATAATCAGATTGTGTTTGGGAAAGCCACTGGTTTGGTTATATATGAAGAGGAGCAGGAATGTGCTTTATCTAATTCTTAACTTTTGAAATGTAACTTGTATTTATTTATATTTTCTGCGATAGCCTGATTGGTTGGAGAAGACAGGGAGGGCTTACCCCCCTGTGGTACTGTGTGGAAAACTGACATAAAAAGGAGACCTGCGTGCCTCCAGAGTTGTATTGTAGTAGTACCATCTTATTCTGCTGGAACATCTTACTGTATGCGATTGCCCCTAGCAATAGGGAAGAGTTCTCTTTAGAACTATTGAGCAAATAAAACATCATTGCCTCAAGAAGATTGCTTCATCTTGTGACCTACAGGGTTAGGCCAAACATAGCCCCGTCCTCCGGCTGTCCAGGGAAGCACCTGACGTCTCCAAGTTCCGCCTTCCGCCAGCTACCGGTAGAGGCCTAGCAAGTGGCTAGTGGGGATTCGTCAGCACCACACAGGTGTGGTAAGGCAGTGCGTCGGCACATACAGAGCAGAACCGTGGTTCCAAACGCCACGGCAGGTTAGGAGTTTGGTGGTGGCAGCATAAACCCGCCCACAACGCAGTGGGTGGAGTCAGTAACAGGCGGTTACTGATGTAAGCGGGAATCCCCTATGTGGTCAGGCCTCGTGTGACTTGAACTTCCATTCTGTGCGCAGCCAACGGGACGCGAAAGCGGCGAGTGCTTTCGTACGGGACCGTCCTGTCACAGGTTGCTTCAAGAACCATAGGGTATAGACGGGATCCACAGGAGACATGGGCACTTTAAGACTTTAAAAGGGGTGTGAACTGCCTCCTCCCTCTATGCCCCTCCTCCAGTCTCCAGTTATAGGAACTGTGCCCAAGGAGACGGACATTTCGAGGAAAGAATTTATTGTTAAACCACGGTGAGCATTTTACCAGCTCACACCTCCAGTATGCCGCAGAACGTGGCATTCAATAGAACACCAGCCGACGCCATGAAGAATATGCAGCAATACGCTGACATAAAACGTAACACAACTTATGTGTGTAAACACAACCAGTAACAGCATAACGCATGCTATGGCCTGAATATCGTCAGCAACAGGCCGACTTAAACACAACACACCTGTGTGTAAACATACCCAATGACTGCAGATACAGCCCGCACTGGGACGGGCACCCAGCATCCTCTACGGACTAAGAGAAAAGGATTTACCGGTAGGTATTAAAATCCTATTTTCTCATACGTCCTAGAGGATGCTGGGGATGCTTCAAGAACCATGGGGTTTATACCAAAGCTCTAGAAAGGGCGGGAGAGTGCGGATGACTCTGCAGCACCGATTGACCAAACAAGAGGTCCTCCTCAGCCAGGGTATCAAACTTGTAAACTTCGCGAAGGTGTTTGGTCCCGCCCAAATAGCAGCTCGGCAAAGCTGTAATGCCGAGACCTCTCGGCAGCCGCCCAGGATGAGCCCACCTTTCTAGTAGAATGGGCCTTCACCGATTTTGGCAACGGCAATCCCGCCGTAGAATGAGCCTGCTGAATCATATTACAGAACCAGCGTGCAATAGTCTGCTTGGAAGCAGGAGCCCCAATCTTGTTGGGAGTCCCCAGGACAACAGAGCCTCTGTTTTCCTAACCTGAGCCGTTCTGGCGCCATAGATTGTCAAAGCCCTGACCACATTGAGAGACCTCGATTCCGCCAAGGCGTCAGTAGCCACTGGCACCAAAATAGGCTGGTTTACGTGAAACGATGAAACCACTTTTGGCAGAAATTACTGACGAGTTCTCAATTCCGCTCTATCTGTACGGAAGATTAAATAGGGCTTTTGTGAGACAAAGCCGCCAATTCAGACACCCTCCTTGCGGATGCCAAGGCCAACAGCATGACCACTTTCCAAGTAAGGAATTTCAACTCAACCTTACGCAAAGGTTCAAACCAATGAGATTGAAGGAATTGCAACACCAAATAAGATCCCACGGTGCCACAGGGGGCACAAAGGGAGGTTGGATGTACAGCACGCAGGTCTGAACTTCTGGAAGGGAGGCCAATTCTTTCTGAAAGAAAATAGATAAGGCCGAAATTTGTACACTAATGGAGCCTAATTTTAGGCCTGCATCCACACCTGCTTGCAAAAAATGACGCAACCGCCCCAGCTGAAATTTTTTCGTTGGAGCCTTCCTGGATTCACACCAAGACACATATTTTCTCCTAATACAGTGGTAAAGCATCATCGTTACGTCTTTTCTAGCCTGAAGCAGTGTGGGAACGACCCACTGGGAACACCCTTTCGGGCTAGGATATGGCATTCAATCGCCATGCCGTCAAATGCCACCACGGTAAGTCTTGATACACGCATGGCCCTTGCTGTAACAGGTCCTCTCATAGAGGAAGAGACCAGGGATCTTCGATGAGTAATTCTTGAAGATCTGGATAGCAAGCCCTCCTTGGCCCGTCCGGAACAATGAGGATCGCCTGAACCTTTGTTCTTCTTATGATCTTTATCCCTTTGGAAAGAGTGGAAATGGAGGGAACAGATAGACCGACTGAAACACCCACGGTATCACCAGGGCGTCCACCGCTATTGCTTGAGGGTCCCTTGACCTGGGACCATATCTCTGAAGTTTCTTGTTGAGGCGAGACGCCATCATGTCTATTTGAGGAATTCCCCAAAGACTTGTCACTTCATGAAAACCACTTGATGAAGACCCCAACCTCCTGGATGGAGATCGTGGCTGCTGAGGAAGTCTATTTCCCAGTTGTCTACACCCGGAATGAAGACCGCTAGTAGAGCGTTAACATGCCTTTCCGCCCAGCGGAAAACTCTTGTGGCTTCTGCCATTGCCGCTTTGTTCTTCATTCCGCCCCAGCGGTTTACTTACGCCACTGCTGTTAAGTTGTCCGACTGCATTAAGACGGGCAGATTGCGAAGAAGATGTTCCGCTCGCAGACGGCCGTTGTAAATAGCCCTTAATTCCAGAATGCTTATTGCAGACAAGCTTCCCGGCTTGACCTTTTCCCCTGGAAAGACTGCTCCCCAGCCTCGGAGACTTGTATCCATGGACACCAGGATCTAATCCTGGATCTCGAACCTTCGTCCCTCTAGGAGGTGAGAACTGTGCAACCACCACAGGAGAGATATTCTGGTCCTGGAAAATAGGATCATTTTCCGGTGCATGTGCAGGTGAGACCCGGACCACATGTCCAACTGGTCCCGCTAAAACCACTCTGGCATTTAACCTGCTCACCAAATGGCCTCGTAGGCCGCAACCAGCTTCTTAACCAACGGAACGTATTGATGGATTTACACTGTTGCAAATTTGATCCGACTCTGTATCCTCAGAACTCTTTCCACTGGAAAAAAATCAAACTCTCAACAGTTCAGTATCTAACCTTATTCCCAACGCCGACATCCGTGTCGTTGGGATCAACAGTGATTCTGGCAAGTTCAGGAGCCAACCACTGTGCTGAAGAACTGTCAGAGAGAAACAACGATTTGTACCACTTGTTTCTTGACCTCGCCGTAGTCAGGAGAGCATCCCAGTACAGAATAATAATGGCTTTCACTATTGAAGGAAAACCATCATACTGCCATCACTCCGGTGAAATGGCAATGACAATCCTGAATAGCAAACCCAGGCAAGCCTAATGCGGAAGAAACCGCACTTAAACCCTCTTTCTCCTTTTACAGATTGGAGATCCCTGCCCTGAGAGATTCCATCTTGTAGTTCAACTTCTTAAGTAGAAATTTGTGGGATTGTTCTGACCGAGCTATCCAGGCTCAGAAGCACGAAAAAGCTTAAATAACAGATTTTTTTTTTTTTTTGTGACAGGGACAGCAGGACAATGACCTGATCCTGACCCAACTCTTGTATGGCGTCGCATACTACCTCCCCGTCCAGAGGAGAATCGGTAAGATCTATTTGAAAAATCAGTGAGGGGAATCATCTGGAAATTCCAGTATTTCCCCCTTGGGACTCTATTCTTAAACTCACTGGTCCCTGCCCATTCCAGGACTGACGGAAGAGTATTAGACGTGTTCCCACCGGTGTGGGCTCCCGCAAAATAGACCCAGCAACATGCGGTGGATGTGGCAGAAACAGAGGACGATTTCTGCTTCTGCGAACTTGAAAAGGCTGTGGACCTTTTACCTTTTCACCTTCCAGTACCTGCAAAGAAGGGGAAAAACCGTATCCATCCGGTCGAAATGACTGCATCCTACCAAAATGCGTTACCAACCGGTGTGAGGGAACATAGCTCAAGAAGGTAGACTTACCAGGGGTATAGTCGAGACCGCCATGGAATTGGCTCGCGAACCCAAGAGTCCCATACCTCTTGTAGTCGCACGGCAGTTTTTCTAGATATGACCCAACTTAAGGAGTATCCCATCTCTCCCCAGGGTAATTATATCGGATAACAAGGTAACCGACCATTTCTGAATACAAGCACTCCCCCATGCGCATGTAATGCAAATATAATGAAAGCATATGATTAAAATATCACTTAGCTTCCTGTATACGATCCTCTGTGACAGGGCCCCGTGCAGAACAGGGGTTGACTCTCACTTTATTCTATCCACGGCGGGGAAAAAATAAACTCTCGGACTCCTCGTGAGGATTCGAAACCATCTTGTCACGGCTGACCTAGACTTTTTCAACAGAGCGACCAGCACATGAGAAGGAATAACTACTTTACTTCAGCATTCATTATAAATTTTAATGTGAATATACACATTTAAATACACATATATCTATATATATCTATATATGTATATATATATATATATATTATTTTTTTTTTGTCAGGAACAGCAGGGTCCCTAGTGACATTAATACGTTCTTAATGTGTATGAAACATGTACTGAATGCCGATGTTGAGGATCTAATCAGGAAACATCATGGTCTACATAAGAAATAGTATTCGTGTCGATATCAGGGAGTAGTAACTGGGCAAAATAACAATTTTGCGACCCCGAGGGGTCTGCGGGAAATATATTATTAGTATTACGCCCTCCACAAAATTACTACGTCTGTGTTCGAGCCACAGATCTATGCAATCGTACCATACATACATATATACATACATACAGGTATAGCTTTCTGAAATGCATCACATTATCATGTCAATTTTTTTACCCAGTCAGATTAGTTGGTGCCGACAGGGTCACCCACACACACGTCTGTGTCTCCCATATAGTTTTCTCATTGGAAAAGTATACATCTACGGACATTATTTACATGAACCAAGTACCCTCAGGAGTCGGCAGTGCCGACAGAGACATTCCTATAGCTGTTTGTGGCAGAGCCCTCAGCCTCAGACATGCCGACTGTAAGGAATAGATCCAGTACTTTCTGTCAGGGAAACATAGCAGACGTTTACCAGCTCTATTTACACCATACTCATTATACATTGGGGGTAATTCCAAGTTGATCGCAGCAGGATTTTTGATAGCAACTGGGCAAAACCATGTGCACTGCAGGGGAGGCAGATGTAACATGTGCAGAGAGAGTTAGATTTGGGTGTGGTGTGTTCAATCTGCAATCTAATTTGCAGTGTAAAAATAAAGCAGCCAGTATTTACCCTGCACAGAAACAGTATAACCCACCCAAATCTCTCTCTGCACATGTTATATCTGCCCCACCTGCAGTACACATAGTTTTGCCCAGTTGCTATCAAAAATCCTGCTGCGATCAACTTGGAATTACCCCCAATGTGCTTTATTTCTAACATATATTGCACTAAACAACTGTGAACCCTCTGGAGCTAATGGTGTCCAGTAGCCTAAGAAGCAGAGCCTTTAAACTCACAGAAGTAGGTCTGACTTCTCTCCCCTCACGGTTGGTTCTATATCGGAGGGGCTGAAGGGACCTTGTGACGTATTGAGGGGAGGAACTATGTCACCAGGGGGAGGAGCTACGGGCGAACAGGGTACCCGAAAAGTACCCTCGCGGGCTCGCTTCGCTCGCCACGCTTCGGGCACGGTGGCTCGCTCCGCTCCGCTTCGCTCACCACCTAATTACTAAAGGTAATAGTTGGTGGCGTGGATAGTAGAGGAACTATCCCGCTGGCCTAGCTCCTCCCCCTTGCGTCGTAACTCCTCCCCCTTACGGAAAAGGTCCCTTAGCCCACTTGATTCTAGCATCTACCCTCCCCTCACTCCCACGCTGCAGGGAGCCTGTAGCCAGCAGGTCTCCCTGAAAATAAAAAACCTAACATAAAGTCTTTTCAGAGAAACTCAGGAGAGCTCCCCTGTGTGTGACCAGTCTCTCTGGGTAGAGATGGCTACTGACTCACTGTCTCAACACAGTGACTGGAATCATCAGGAAGTGTGAATGATTGGAGTCACTCCCTGTGTAATGAGTGGAGACAGCTGCAGCAGCAGCCTCTCTCAGCCAGAGGGAGGAGACTCAGTGTATCGTTCAGTCAGTGTGTTCTGCTGCTGAGTGTCTTTAGCTGTGATTGGCCAGAGGCTATACCAGGTGACACCCAGTGGGAGGGGGGAGGCAGCAGTCACGACTCACCAGTCAGTGAGTGCTGTGCTGCTGTGCCTGAGTCATGTCATGAATCATGATTCATCCTGAGTCTGCCAGTGAGTTGAGACAGTTGTACACTGTGTAGACTCAGTGACTCAGTGGATGGATCTGATTCATGCAGCATAAAGGTCCATACACACTTAACGATATAATGAGCGACGTCGCTCATTTTCCCCCTCCTTGAGCGACGTCGCTCATTTTCCCTCTCCTTGAGTGACGTCGCTCATTATATCGTTAAGTGTGTATGCCGCCAGCGACGACCGATGAGCGGCCCCGCGAGTCGGCAACGATCGTCGCTGTCGGTAGGGCATGCATGAAGGATGTGAACTGTCGTCCACGACCTTCATGCAGGGCTGGCGGGGGCGTGACGTCACTGAGCGATATGAGCGGTCATATCGCTCAGTGCGTACAGGCGGCCACCGGCCGGCCCGGGAGTGGGAAACGTTAGACGATGTCGCTCACAGAGCGACATCGTCTAATGTGTATGGGCCTTAAGCCTGCAGGAGGTGGAGCCCCTGTGGTACAGTGTTCTCAGCTCACTGTTCCTGCTCAATGTGATTGTGGGGGGCAAACTCCCTGGAGGCTAGATAGTGGATAATATAATAAATACAAGCCCACCTAAAATCATCCAATTAGCAAAGTATGCAAAATAAAAAAAATGTTTTTATTTGGTTTAGTGACAGACTGAATGATGTGTTTCATGGCTGTTAAGCTTTCTCTCCTCAGCCAGAAGTAATGTCATATTCTATAACTAGTATGCAATAAGTGGTTATTAATAATATATCAACATAACAGTGAATCTATGTTAATATATTATTAACAATCAGTGCATAAGCAGCTGCCTCCCCCAGATACACTGCACAATCACTGCAGCTGCCTCCCCCAGATACACTGCACAATCACTGCAGCTGCCTCCCCCAGATACACTGCACAATCACTGCAGCTGCCTCCCCCAGATACACTGCACAATCACTGCAGCTGCCTCCCCCAGATACACTGCACAATCACTGCAGCTGCCTCCCCCAGATACACCGCACAATCACTGCAGCTGCCTCCCCCAGATACACCGCACAATCACTGCAGCTGCCTCCCCCAGATACACCGCACAATCACTGCAGCTGCCTCCCCCAGATACACCGCACAATCACTGCAGCTGCCTCCCCCAGATACACTGCACAATCACTGCAGCTGAATAACTCCATGAGTCCAGCACTGATCTGCCAGCACTGGCAACTCACTGATTCATATGCAGTCTCTGCAATACATTCCACTACAAATAAGTCATGACTCATGAGCTGAGACATTGACTCGAGACACTTCACTGAACTGAGGCATGTGTCTCAACTCAGTTCAGTGAATCACTTTGCCCATGACTATCTCTGGGCACAGAATCTAACTGAGGTCTGAGGAGGGGCATAGAGGGAGGAGCCAGTTCACACCCATTCAAAGTCTTATAGTGTGCCCATGTCTTCTGCGGATCCCGTCTATACCCCATGGTTCTTGAAGCGTCCCCAGCATCCTCTAGGACGTATGAGAAATGGGGCAGCGGGTAGAGGTATAGAGGACATTGGGCAGTGGGTAGAGGGATAGTGGGCAGTGGGTAGATAGAGGGACAATACAGAAATAGATAGGATACCTTTGTGCGCAAATTTAGCAGCTGGTATAGTCTCAAAGTTTCTAAGGAGGTTTTCCTTCACCCCTCACCCATAAAGTGCAACACAGAAAAATAGAGACTGAGACTTAACTAGCGCGTTCTTAGTTCCTTCCGATTCTTATGATCCCACGAAATTTCATTAATCCAGATCGGGTACCATATGGAAAAAAAGATGTATGTATATAGTGAAGTACTATTTTAATAGTAACATATAACACACACAAGTGAATACAGTAAAATTGATAAAATATCCAATATATTGCACAGTCCTTTCAAGCATAAATAGGAGTACGGGCTAATTACCAGATGGTTTTGAACTGTGGTTAGACAGTTCTAAAACGCATGAAAGATGTAGTGTGGGGTTACCGGATATTCCCACCATGCAAATCAGGTCCTTACGTCCGTCCCCGGGCTTGTCAGGAAACAACCTAGATAGAGGGACATTTGGCAGTGGGCATAGGTGTGCGCAGGGTGGGTTCCTGGTGCGCACAGGCACCCCCTAATGTATGGCACCCTAATCTCACATGCCTGATGCAGCGATCGCCGAGCAGGCTGATTATTGTCCCCTCTGCGCTGCACCCTGTACCCTGTCAGGACTGCATTACTGACCGGACGCTTGGGTTAATCATGGGTGCCACTGCCACCGGCTTTCAAACTCCCGGCTCCACCTCCATGTACAAATTGAGCGTGATGTGATTACATCATGCTGCTCGCATGCCCACCTGTCATACCCGCCACACGCTCACCTCTCTCCTTCTATGCTATGCCAACGCCAGCTACTGATGAGGAGCAGCATGCAGCCAGTTCCTCTTAGGAAGACAAATTCAATACTGGCCGGCGGTCGGCAGCAGCATTGACATGTCACTCGTTTTTCCAGCAGTGGCAGTACTAGTCTGCGACTGTTAGTGTCAGTGAGTGACTGACTTGTAAGTAAGCTGCTGCAGCTTGCAGGGGAAAGAGAGGGGAAGCCAGACCAGGCTGAGGAGGAGCAGTGTAATTGCAGTTAATGCCATCAGGGGTGTTTGTTTGGTGCACACCACAACATCTGACAATGTATCTGCTTTATTAGGATTGGTACAAGGGTGGATATTTTATATTGTGTTGACCGTCAATAGATGGTGCTAGACACGCCCCTCCAACGGTGCACCCCCTAATAAAATGTGCTGCGCACGCCTATGGCAGTGGGTAGATAGAGGTATAGTGGGCAGTGGGTAGATAGAGGGACATTTGGCAGTGGGTAGATAGAGGGACATTTGGCAGTGGGTAGATAGAGGTATAGTGGGCAGTGGGTAGATAGAGGGACATTTGGCAGTGGGTAGATAGAGGGACATTTGGCAGTGGGTAGATAGAGGTATAGGGGGCAGCAGGTAGATAGAAGGACATTGGGCAGCAGGTAGATATTGGGCAGCGGGTAGCGGTATAAGGGGCGGCAGTGCTTAAAGTGGTCCTAGAGAGGTGGTGAAACTCACCCCCCCCCCCATGCTTGTGAAATAAATGGATTGCGCATGCCGCAGGCTCGCAACGCAGAAAAAGTGGCATGATCTCGAAAAAGGGGGCGTGGTCACCCAATAGTATTCCCAATTCAAATTACGCCGCACAGTAGCACAATCTTATTCACATTACACCACATAGTAGTGTCCCTTATTCATGTTATGACACACATTGGTGCCCCTTATACACAAAGCCCACAGTAGTAGCACCCCTAATACACATAATGCCCACAGTAGTAGTGCCCTTTATACACATAATGCCCACAGTAGTAGCACCCCTAATACACATAATGCCCACAGTAGTAGCACCCCTAATACACATAATGCCCACAGTAGTAGCACCCCTAATACACATAATACCCACAGTAGTAGCACCCCTAATACACATAATGCCCACAGTAGTAGCACCCCTAATACACATAATGCCCACAGTAGTAGCACCCCTAATACACATAATGCCCACAGTAGTAGCACCCCTAATACACATAATGCCCACAGTAGTAGCACCCCTAATACACATAATACCCACAGTAGTAGCACCCCTAATACACATAATGCCCACAGTAGTAGCACCCCTAATACACATAATGCCTACGGCAGTAGTGCCCCTTATGCAATACCCACTGTAGTGGTAGTGCCCCTTATGTAGAGCCCATAGTATTGGTGCTCCTTATTCAGTGCCCCCAGTAGCAGTGCCCCTTATGTCCCCAGGAGTGATGCCCCTTATTACGTGCCCCCTATGCAATGTTCTCATTATTATTGCCCCTAGTTGTAACTTGTAATGCCCCCAGTTGGTGTGCCCCCAGTAGTAATGCCCTCATAGTTATGTCCCCAGTAGATGTGCCCCCTGTAGTTATGACCGCTGTAGATATGCCCCCAGTAGGTTTGCCCCAGTAGTTATGCCCCCATTTGGTGTGCCCCCAGTTTGTTTGCCGCCCAGTAGATATGCCCCCAGTTGCCCCCTCTAGTAGCACTGCTTACACACACAAAAGATAAAACATAACACAATACTCACCTGCCCCGCTCCTGCTTCCGGACCGCAGCCTCCGTCTCGCACCTGTTCCTAGCAGGTATGGGAGAGATGTCATGTTGTCTCTCCCATAGCGCACAGCCGCACACAATGCCTGAGCCGGAGCTTAGGGGGAAAGAGCTGGCGCCCGCTGTGAACATAGCCCTCAGTGGGCGCCCGGCATTTACCTAGGTTAGGTGAGCCAGAGGAGGCGGAACTGTTCCGACTCACTTTAACCTCTGAGGGGGCGGCGGGTAGAGGTATAGTGGGCAGCGGGTAGATAGAGGGACATTGGGCAACAGGCAGAGAGAGGGACATTGGGCAGCGAGCAGATAGAGGGACATTGGGCAGCGAGCAGATAGAGGGACATTGGGCAGCGGGCAGATAGAGGTATAGTGGGCAGCGGGTAGATAGAGGGACATTGGGCAGCGGGCAGATAGAGGGACATTGGGCAGCGGGCAGAGAGAGGGACATTGGGCAGCGGGCAGATAGAGGGACATTGGGCAGCGGGCAGATAGAGGGACATTGGGCAGCGGGCAGATAGAGGTATAGTGGGCAGCGGGTAGATAGAGGGACATTGGGCAGCGGGCAGATAGAGGGACATTGGGCAGCGGGCAGTTAGAGGGACATTGGGCAGCGGGTAGAGGGACATTGGGCAGCGGGCAGATAGAGGGACATTGGGCAGTGGGCAGTTGGAGGAACATTGGGCAGCGGGCAGATAGTGGGCAGATAGAGGGACATTGGGCAGTGGGCAGTTGGAAGGATATTGGGCAGCGGGTAGATAGTGGGCAGATAGAGGAACATAGGGCAGTGGGCAGATAGAGGGACATAGGGCAGTGGGTTGATAGAGGATCATAGGGCAGCGGGTAGAAAGTGGGCAGATAGAGGGACATTGGGCAGCGGGCAGATAGTGGGCAGATAGAGGGACATTGGGCAGCGGGCAGTTGGAGGGACATTGGGCAGCGGGCAGTTGGAGGGACATTGGGCAGCGGGCAGTTGGAGGAACATTGGGCAGCAGGTAGATAGTGGGCAGATAGAGGGACATTGGGCAGCGGGCAGTTGGAGGAACATTGGGCAGCAGGTAGATAGTGGGCAGATAGAGGGACATTGGGCAGCGGGCAGTTGGAGGAACATTGGGCAGCAGGTAGATAGTGGGCAGATAGAGGGACATTGGGCAGCGGGCAGTTGGAGGGACATTGGGCAGTGGGTAGATAGTGGGCAGATAGAGGGACATAGGACAGTGGGCAGATAGAGGGACATAGGGAAGCGGGCAGATAGTGGGCAGATAGAGGGACATTGGGCAGCGGGCAGATATAGGGACTTTGGGCAGAAATTAGTTGGAGGGACATTGGGCAGCGGGTAGATAGTGGGCAGATAGAGGGACATTGGGCAGCGGGCAGAGAGAGGGACATTGGGCAGCGGGCAGTTGGAGGAACATTGGGCAGCGGGTAGATAGTATGCAGATAGAGGGACATTGGGCAGCGGGTAGATAGTGGGCAGATAGAGGGACATTGGGAAGCGGGCAGATAGAGGGACATTGGGCAGCCGCAGTTGGAGGAACATTGGGCAGCGGGTAGATAGTGGGCAGATAGAGGGATATTGGGCAGCGGGCAGTTGGAGGAACATTGGGCAGCGGGTAGATAGTGGGCAGATAGAAGGACATTGGGCAGCAGGCAGATAGTGGGCAGATAGAGGGACATTGGGCAGCGGGCCGTTGGAGGGACATTGGGCAGCGGGTAGATAGTGTGCAGATAAAGGGACATAGGGCAGTGGGCAGATAGAGGGACATTGGGCAGCGGGCAGTTGGAGGAACATTGGGCAGCGGGTAGATAGTGGGCAGATAGAGGGACATTGGGCAGCGGGTAGATAGTGGGCAGATAGAGGGACATTGGGAAGCGGGCAAATAGAGGGACATTGGGCAGCTGCAGTTGGAGGAACATTGGGCAGCGGGTAGATAGTGGGCAGATAGAGGGATATTGGGCAGCGGGCAGTTGGAGGAACATTGGGCAGCGGGTAGATAGTGGGCAGATAAAGGGACATAGGGCAGTGGGCAGATAGAGGGACATAGGGCAGCGGGCAGATAGAGGGACATAGGGCAGTGGGCAGATAGAGGGACATAGGGCAGCGGGCAGATAGTGGGTAGATAGAGGGACATAGGGCAGTGGGCAGATAGAGGGACACTGGGCAGTGGGCAGATAGAGGGACATTGGGAAGCGGGCAGATAGAGGGACATAGGGCAGCGGGCAGATAGAGGGACATTGGGCAGCGGGCAGATAGTGGGTAGATAGAAGAACATAGGGCAGCGGGCAGATAGAGGGACATAGGGCAGCGGGCAGATAGAGGGACATAGGGCAGCGGGCAGATAGCGGGTTGATAGAGGGACATAGGGCAGCGGGCAGATAGTGGGTAGATAGAGGGACATTGGGCAGCGGGCAGATAGTGGGTAGGTAGAGGGACATAGGGCAGCGGGCAGATAGTGGGTAGATAGAGGGACATAGGGCAGCGGGCAGATAGAGGGACATTGTGCAGCGGGCAGATAGAGGGACATTGGGCAGCGGGCAGATAGAGGGACATTGGGCAGCGGGCAGATAGAGGGACATAGGGCAGTGGGCAGATAGAGGGACACTGGGCAGTGGGCAGATAGAGGGTAGATAGAGGAACATAGGGCAGCGGGCAGATAGAGGGACATAGGGCAGCGGGCAGATAGAGGGACATAGGGCAGCGGGCAGATAGCGGGTAGATAGAGGGACATAGGGCAGCGGGCAGATAGAGGGACATAGGGTAGCGGGCAGATAGCGGGCAGATAGAGGCAGGTGCGCTGGCAGACAAGGCTTCTTTCATGCTCAGACACAGAAGTAGTGTTTTCGCATGGGGAATGTCTGGAATGTATAATTGGGGACCCTCTCTCCGTCATTACTGGGAACAGAGCTGTAATTACTGAGAGCATTGTGCTCCGGGGAGGAGATATCCCTCTATAGAGCTTTGTTCTAGCGTTCCATCATCCAGGTATGTACAGAAGATATATCACTGTAACCCTTGCAGACATAGGGATTAATTCAAGGTTGATGGCAAAAACAGAATCTTCCTATAATGGGCAAAACCGTGTACAGTGCATATGGGGCAGAAGTAACATGTGCAGAGAGAGTTATATTTGGGTGGGTAATATTGTTTCTGTGCAGGGTAAATATTGGCTGCTTTATTGTTACACTGCAATTTAGATTTCAGTTTGAACACACCCCACCCAAATCTAACTCTCTCTGCACATGTTACATCTGCCCCACCTGCCACACCCCACCCAAATATAACTCTCTCTGCACATGTTACATCTGCCACACCTCACCCAAATCTAACTCTTTCTGCACAAGTTACCTCTGCCCTACCTGCCACACCTCACCCAAATCTAACTCTCTCTGCACAAGTTACCTCTGCCCTACCTGCCACACCTCACCCAAATCTAGCTCTCTCTGTGCATGTCATATCTACCCCACCTGCCACACCTCACCCAAATCTAACTCTCTCTGCACATATTACATCTTTTTTTTTTAAATAATTTTTATTATTATTTTTCAACAAAAGTATACAGTAATATACAATAGATCACATCGTACAAGAGAAGGGATCGCAATTATTAACAGACAAGACATAGTAAAGTACACTGTCAGGATGTGTGCGAACTATATTGCAAGCATTCGCGACATCATTGTAGATATAAGAAATGGCGCACCAAAGAAAATATCGAAGTATCAATTGTAAAACCTATATTGTACACAGATTTGATCTAATAAAAATTATTAAGATGCCGCGTTCAGTGGTGGAAAATCCGTCTCTAGAATATATTATATCCTGTTTCAAAACAAGACAATAGTCCGGAACAGTTACATTCAGGAAAGTAATCCCAACTCATACGCTTCATAAATATAACATAACAGTAATATAACAAAAAAGGGGAAAAGGGAGACCACAAAGACAAAGGTAGACAACAAAATAAAAAAAGAATGAACTATGGGGGTCATTCCGAGTTGATCGCTAGCTGAAAATGTTCGCTGCGACGATGCAAAAACACGGCACTTCTGCGCATGCGTATGCGGCGCAATGCGCACGCGCGACGTACTTTCACAACGGCAGATGTAGTTTCACACAGGGTCTAGCGATGCATTTCAGTCGCACTGCTCGCCGCAGAGTGATTGACAGGAAGAGGGCGTTTCTGGGTGTCAACTGACCGTTTTCAGGGAGCGATCGAAAACATGCAGGCGTGCCAGGAAAAAGGCAGGCGTTGCTGGCCGAACGCAGGGCGTGTTTGTGACGTCGAAACAGGAACTGAACAGTCTGAAGTGATCGCAATCTAGGAGTAGGTTTTGAGCTACTCTGAAACGGAACAAAAAAGCTTTGTAGCTGCTCTGCGATCCTTTCGTTCACACTTCTGCTAAGCTAAGATACACTCCCAGTGGGAGGCGGCATAGCGTTTGTACGGCTGCTAAAAACAGCTAGCGAGTGAACAACTCGGAATGACCCCCAGTGTTCATGGGTGACTGCTAGCTATAGGGGTACATCACGCAGCTATCTGTGAGGCCAAGATAATAAAGTGACATATATTCTCTCAAGAATGGGGCAGAACCACGACACCAAACCATCCTCCCATATCACAGGTCATGTCCCAGTGGCCTATACAAACACCAGTGTGTAAGTCTGAACGTTTTGTATATATGTGATTGAACATCCGGGGGTAAAGTAGATATATACACTTCCCATTTTTTAGCAAATTTCCCAATCCCTCTTTCTATATCAGGTAAAGTGGCTCTACGCTCATAATACACAACACCCCAAACACCATATTTTTAACGGCTGCTAACGAGGGGGCGGATTTCTTTATCCAATATGTAAGTATTTGACTGATACTATTGACTGATACTATTGGAGTGATAGTAGTCTCTAGACCAGCGATGGCCAACCTGCGGCCCTCGAGCTGCATGCGGCTCTTTCATCCGCCGCATGCTGCTCGGTCAGCTCCTGGCCACCGCTGCTCCCAGCCCGAGACACACGCACGCCTCTACGGTGCGCGCATGATAGTGGCTCTTGCTCTTGACTACAGATCTTTTCTGGCTCTTTGCTTCTGACTGGTTGGCCACCCCTGCTCTAGACCTTCAGGGGTTCATTCCTTAAAAACTAGCAACAGACACGCCAATGGATTTCTAGTGAGCTGTACATCAAATACTTTATTTATATACGATATAAACATCTGCAACATCGATATAAACATCTGCAACATCTTTATATAAACTTGGTGCAAGGCCGCTGAGTGTAAAGCGCGGAGCGAGCAAGAAACAGAGTCCAACAATAGCTGACTGGTGTCCAGCGTAGGGATATCAGTTTTCCATTTCACAATGGAGGCTGTCCATAACTTATCCCTGTCTGACACCCTAAAGGTGGTTTTAAAATATTGAATCTTATATGGACTGTCCTTAGTCAAAACCATGAAGGTATTAAGAGGGTCATCGGGGAGATCCATAGGTAAGGGAAGGTGTTTGGACTGTGTAAAATGGCGGGCTTGCAGCTCCCTCATATTCCCGGCTACTACCAGGCCATACTTTTGAACCGAGTCCTTGACTGGACTCGTGCAAAAGATACTAAACTCTGGGTCTCCCTAGAGGAAAAAAGCTTTGCCCACTATATTGAGATTACTCCATGGCTACCTAACCTACCAAAAATAGACCACCCCACTATTACTCCCACCCAGAGCCGGCCTTAGGCATAGGCAAACTAGACAAATGCCTAGGGCATTTGGTATGCTTAGGGGCACCAGCAGCTTCTGCTGATTAAAATGATATGCGGCATGCCTATATTCTGTGTGTATTCCTGGAAATCACTGTAATGTAGCATTTCGTATGCAGATACAGCCGCAGTCACACACAGAATATAGGCATGCTGCATATCATTTTAATCAACAGAAGCTGCTTGTGCATCCTAGCCACATAGTAATGCAAATAATATGATGCATTTTCATTAACAAAAGGCGCCCGACGTTACCAGTGCTGCCAGCTGACTCATGCCAGGCATCTCCTGCAGAACTAGCGGCGGTGCTAGGGGGCACCAGCCAAAATCTTGCCTAGGGCATCATATTGGTTAGGGCCGGCTCTGCTCCCACCCTTGCCATGTGGAAGAAACTACGCTTACTTCCATATATCGCCTCTAAAATATCACCTTTGACTTCCTTCCTTTATAACCCTGACTTTCCTCCTGGCCTTCAAACTGTCTCTTTCAAATTATGGGCAGATGCGGGGATTTTCAGAATAGGTGAAATGTTCGGTCCGGGAGGGTTGCGCTCCTTTCCTAACATTCAAACACTATGGCCTTTACCGAATTTTGAATTCTGGAATTTTTTACAATTACGTAATTTCCTATTCTCAATTTGTAAAAATACTAAATTACCAAGAAGGAATCTTACACTTTTTGAGCGATTGTGTGTTGATCCCCAATCCCCTTCGCATACTATTTCACAACTTTATATAACCCTTATTGAAAATCTTTTTTCTAGTACACCCTCGTTTGTATTGGCATGGGAGAAAGAACTACAGTCAGGGACGGGTTTCTGATCTAGATTGGGAGGCAATATTCCACAACACTTACACAAGTTCTTTGTGTTTAGCAACACTTGAAACCCTTTATAAGATTGTATACCATTGGTATAGGATCCCTGTAACACTACACAAAATGTACCCTGCCATATCTAATAGTTGTTGGAGATGCAGGTCCGCTGTAGGCAGCTTTTTACACATATGGTTGGACTTCCCGGTTCTCTCTTCCTTCTGGGCTGATCTATTTAAATGCACTGAAGCAATATTGAATGGAGCAGTACCTAAAGATCCGGGTTTCTGGTTGCTAAACATCACCACAGCGAACACCATGACATACAAACACTCGATACTTCTCAATAAAGCAGTCATACCTACCCTATGGAAATCGACAAAAGCTCCCTCAATAAGAGACTGGTTTAGGAGGATTGACTACTATATGGAGATGGAAGATATTATTTCATTCCCAACAGGCAATATTTCTGGTTTTTCAGCGACATGGTCACCTTGGCTGGAGTTCAAAAGTACTCCATTATATCAATGTTACATAGACAACACTCGTCTTCCAACTTCATAGAATGATTGATTTTACACCCAACGTAGGCCTCGCTCAGCAGCTACGGGAGCAGATAATTCAGAAAATTCATCTTATTCTTCTTACTTTTGTCCCCCTTGTCTCACTGGCCCTCGGGTTCCTCTACTTTCATTCTCCTTCTTCCTTTCTCCGTTACTTCCATCTATTATTCCTTCTTCCATTGTGGATTTTACTCTAGCTTTTCCCGTTTCCTTCTCTTCTTTTTCTCCATAGTACTGTTTCATGTTATTCTTTAAAAAAAAATGTCTGAATTCGGTTTTGTCACAAATGTTGATTTTATTGGTGTAAGTGGCTAATTTCATGTGAACCGAGTTTAATAAAAACAGTTTATACAAAAAAAATGGCGGGCTTGCAGATACATAAAGAGATTCCTGTTCGGTATATGGTATTGAAGTTGTAAGTCGGCAAAGGATAACATGGATTTACCCCCCGGGTCAAAAACATCGCTAATTGCTGAGATCCCCTTGTCCCGCCAGACAATGAAAACTGGATTGTCAATGCTCGGTGTGAAACAGGGGTTGCCCCAAAGCGTATCGTGGCGAGAAACACAATGATTCCAGCCTAGCTTCTTATGAGAGTATTTCCACGCTACATAAGGCTGTCTGAATAATATGTTCCACATTGTCCCAGACGGAAGGGTCCTCTGCGGGGTGTGAAGAAGGGCTGCCAGTGAATATGGGTAAAAGAGAGCCAACTCCGGCGAATAGTTTATAAAAACGGACCTAACCCATAACCAATCTGAAATGTAGCGAAACATCGCCGCTCTACCGAACGGAGTGATGTCCGGAATACTCACACCGCCATCCTCCTTAGGCAATTGCAGTTTAGCGTAAGTTATTCAAGGTTTTTTACCCGCCCAGAGAAATCTAGTGAATAGTTTGTTGACAGATTGAGGGTCTTTTCTAGTGAGAGTTAACGGACGCATCAGCAAAAAAAAATAGGACAATGTAGGGAACACAACGCTTTTCAACACCGCTGCTCGTCCCAGCAACGACAAAGGGAGAGACTCCCAGTCTAGCAGTAGTTTCTTCATAGATGCCGGGTAAAGATTAGCAGAATACAAAGAACCCAAGGAAGAGGTCAATTTAACACCTAAATATTTAAGGTGATTTTTGGCAATGGGAAAAAAAGGACAAGATTGGGTCAGAATGAAAGAAAGAGATATCACCCGTCAGGGGAAGAAACTCTGACTTATTGACATTAATCTTATACCCTGCAAAACGGGCAAAGTCAGGTATTACTTATTATTGCCGGAACAGCCGGAACAGAGACAGCAGGCTTGGAAATAAAGAGAAGCGTGTCATCGGCATATAATGCCAATTTGACAATCTCATTCCGGATAGATATACCAGAAAAAAGAGGTGAATTTCTCAGTGCAATAGCTAATGGCTCTAAAGCCAGGGCAATAAGGAGGGGGCAACCCTGTCGGGTGCCCCTCTGTATCAGAAACGGGGGAGAGAGCATGCCATTACCCAAGACTTACATTACGGGGTCGGTATAGAGTCTGGAGGGGAGGGCCACAAAGGCCTGCAGAGCCCCGAAACTTTGCAACGTCTCAAAAAGATGCTCCCATGTGACCATATCGAAGGCCTTTTCTGTGTCCAACGATAGGACTCCAGCGTCCGAGGCCCCAGAGGACTCCAGACCCTGCAACACTGCCAATACCTTTCTGATGTTGCCTACTGACTGTCTACCCCACACACGACCGGTTTGGTCATTGTGAACTTCACTGGGCACTAGGAGTTTCAGGGGTTCCGAAAGGGGTTTAGTAAAAATTTTATAATTGGTATTAAACAAAGAGATTGGACGGTAGGAGCTGGGCTGAGTAGGGTCACGACCTGGTTTTGGTAACACCTTTATTACCGCTGCATTAAAGTATGTAGGCAAAGGAGTCCCGTCTAAAAATGCGTTATACAAGGAAGTTAGGGAATCACAGATCTTAGGGGATAAGATTCTAAAATATTCATTAGAAAGGCCGTCAGGCCCGGAGGCTTTGCCGACTTTCCGTCCAGAGATTACCTTAGCGACTTCCTTCTTAGTAAAGGGGGTCATTAAGGCCTCGCTATGAGATTCTGAAAACTGCGGCAGTACAACCGTAGACCAAAACGCAATTTTAGCGCTAATATCAATATCGGAAGTAGAATGTAAATCAGAGTAGAAGTTCTGTAAAACTTCTGTAATCTGCGAGTTAGTAGTAGCTATATGTTCCCATCCGGTCCATGTAAACATTTAATAACCACTGGGGGATACCGTCCCTTCAATAATCTCGACAGAAGTCTCCCTACTTTATTACCATATCTATAAATCTGACAGTCTCTGGAGAAAGTGTACTTGGCTTCCATCTGGGACAATGGGGGTCATTCCGCATTGATCGCACGTAGCAACTTTTTGCTGCCCATGCGATCAACTAGACGCCGCCTATGGGGGAGTGTATTTCTGCATAGCAGGGATGCGATCGCTTGTGCAGCCCTGATATGCAAAAAAGTTATGTGTAAAAGAAGACCAGGGTAATAGTTACTTACCCTGTGCGATCGATCCAGCCATGCAGGTCCCGGAATTGATGTCAGACATCCGCCCTCCGAATGCCTGGACACGCCTGCGTTGGACTCACCACTCCCCGAAAATGGTGAGTTGCCACCCGGTTCCGCCTTCCTCTTGTCAATCTTCTTGTGGTCGCCACTGCAACCGCCTTCTTTGTTCACGGCGTCGCTGCCCGGCGCCGGCCAGCTATGCGCCTGCACAATGCGGCCGCCACGCATGCGCAGTTCTGACCCGATCGCACGGCTGCGAAGAAGTGCAGCGTGCGGTCAGGTCAGAATGACCCCCATTACCAGAAATCAAATAGGATTGTCCCTTGATGTATGCTCAGCCTTAGGGATTATCCATTTGTGGCCAGAGGGAATCCACATGAAAGGTGCTTAGCAGTTAATCCAGATGGTGGAGCGAATGTCCAATTACTGCCAAGAATGGATGACAGGAGTCCAAGATGTCTTATGTGGTGTCGGCGCTCAGTTGCAGGCTACTGGCTCTCAAATACAGGCTCTACGCATTTCGTGTTACAAGACACCCAGCTTCATCAGGAGCATACGTTAGCATTTCAATTAGATGGCACTACCTATTATTTCAATTTGATGGCACTGGCTATTTTACTAATAACTTATATCTAATGTGTATACCCCTTTTTATATATATTCTTTTGAATGTGTGATGATAAATTGTATATTATTTATTTTATAAGAAACCGTCAATTACTGTTTTAATTTTTACAGCCAGCGCTGGTTCCCATATTGTTTTTGCTATATCTGTCAAATGTAATTGTGTACAAATATACTGAATTCCCACTCTAGGCGGGGTAGGGGCGGGGCTAGACGGGGAGATTTTATCCATTATATGGGAAGCAACTAGGTTAAAGTCGCCGCCCAACAAAACTGGTACATTGGAGTAACACATTAGCTGAGCAATAATTTGTAAATAAAACTTTCTAGAATAGGCATGGGTGCACAAATATTACACAGTAAATATCTAGATCTATCTATAGTGACATCTGCGATAACAGAACGGCCCTGTTGGTCTGCAAGTACATTATGAACTGTAACTGGTAAATTTGCCTTATCAAAATGATTACACCCCTAGCTTTTGAGGTGAAAGAGGAGGAGGCAACCACCTTCCACCCCAGCATATTTAATTTCAGCACATCAGGAGGCAACAAATGCGATTCTTGAATGTAGGCAACATCAATCTTTGTCTTTTTTAAATACAACAATGGGGGTAATTCCAAGTTGATCGCAGCAGGAAATTTTTTAGCATTTGGGCAAAACCATGTGCACTGCAGGGGGGGCAGATATAACATTTGCAGAAAGAGTTAGATTTGGGTGGGTTATATTGTTTCTGTGCAGGGTAAATACTGGCTGCTTTATTTTGACACTGCAATTTAGATTGCAGATTGAACTCACCACACCCAAATCTAACTCTCTCTGCATATGTTATATCTGCCTCCCCTGCAGTGCACATGGTTTTGCCCAACTGCTAAAAAATTTCCCGCTGTGATCAACTTGGAATTACCCCCAATATCTTTTTACGCTTTGCTGGAGAACTGATGCCACCTACATTCCATGTGCGTAAAGTAATACTAGCCATTGCAGAGTAGGTCAAGGCATATCATGGAACAGAACAAGAGTAAGCCGTAGAGTAACCACCTCCAAGTAATGTATGAATAAATGCAGTCAGTATAGACACAATAAAATATATAAAAAAAGAAATAACAAAGGGAAGACAAGACACAAAAGGGAAACACGAAAAAAGACAACAAAAACACAAAACAAGGAATTCTAAAGAGACGCAATAAGCCTCCCAAATAGTGATAATAACCTCTGATGATCTATCACAGAAGTGAAAATCATACTAACAGTAATCAGTGAGCACCGTTGCAGAGCTCCTAACCCTCCTCCGCAGTTTCAAACAATAAAAATAAAACAGGGAACCCCAAAGGTCCCAATACAAAACCTCAGAAATCCCCAAATGAAACAGCTCAAACTTAAATAACGGTAGTATCTGAGAAAAAAAGGAAAGGATCAATAGTCATTATAATATCAATAGCCCGTATGCAATACATTACGTGATCCATATTAGGCAAGAATAAGGCCATTTTCTGAAGGTCAGCGACGTGTAGCTATCCTTAGCAATAAGAACATGGATACAGAAAAGATATCAATGTAGTTCCAGGAACGTTAGGTGAAAATCAGTCGTCGGCTGGTATGAGGTTCTCTCCCATCGGGGAGGGAAGATCAGTTTATTTGTCCCACACATACACCCCGGCATTCTCTGCAGTGGAAAAGTCAACAAAAGAGGAGCCTTCAAAGATCCTGAGTCTCGCAGGCTACATCAAGGCAAAAGTCCATCCTTTATTAATTGGGAACAGACTAGAGAAAAAGCCTTCTGGGCCTTTGTGACCTCGGCAGAGTAATCCTGGAAGATCAACAATCTCACGTTGTGGTCCTCCCAACGGAGATCTCTTTTGCACCTGGAGGCCGACCAAATGGCGTCCTTATGGACATAATTCAAGCAGCGAAAAATGACCACTCTCGGAAGCTGGGTGTCGTGGTCATGTATTGGGCCAATGTGATGGGAGCGTTCAATCACCAAGTAGGCACATGTTGAGTCGATTCCCAATAGGCCAGGCAACGTAACTTTCAAAAATTTGTGGAGCGCCGGCCCTTTGACATGCTCAGTTATTCCCAGGATCCTCAGGTTATTCCTCATGGACCTATTTTCTTAATCATCGAGTTTGTTTACTAGGTGATCATTCTCCTTCTGTAACCATGCAGTTGAGGTTTGTAGGGTTTGTATGTCCTGGAAACTGACTCCCCCCCTGCTATCCAGCACTGCCATGTTAGATTCAAGCTGTGTCACCTGCTGTTTAACTTGCTGCAGAGCTTGTAAAAACTGAGCAGCCTGCGCTTGTAGCAGGGGCTGCATGCAGTAGCGGATCTTGCCACGGGCAAGCAGGACTTTTGCCCGGGGCGCCACCTTCCGGAGGGCGCTGGCGCCATCCGGAGGGCGCCGCACCATGGCAAGATCCGCCACTGCTGTGCCCTCCGCTGCCCGCTGTGTCCCCCCGGCTCCTGCGGCTGTGGTCCCGTGAAGGGAACTAGACGCGTAGCGTCTAGTTTCCCTTCGCGGAAAGGACCTTTGCTGAGCGGTGCGCAATGACGTCATCACACACCGCACAGCAAAGGTCCTCTCCGCGAAGGGAACTAGACGCTACGCGTTCAGCATTTAAGCGGCGCTTCTGCTGTACAGGGGGCGTAACTGACCACGCCCCATGTATTAAGCCACGCCCCCATTCCCTGCCCGGGGCCCTCGAACTGGCCCTGGCTGCATGGCGTCTTTGATAGGCTGCACCATGCTGGTATAAGTGATAGGGGGTCAGGCATATCTCCGTCCACAGAGGAACAAGAGGGAGAGTCTGCAGTATGCTGTGCAGCAGGGGCTGAGAGCGCCGGGGGGGGGGGGGGGTTACCTCCGCTGCCTGAGCTCACCGTCTTTTTCAGAGGAGCACACAAAGTTTTCTGCTGCTCTGTGATGGTGGCCATATTTAAACTCTTTCTCCTCCCAGCCCTAGCCGCAGAGTTGCTGGATTGTGGACCGGAGACATGTAGCGGTCCATCAGGCGATGGGGAAGCACTGAGGGGTCTCCCTGGGGTAAGTGGAAGCCACTATGCAGCAATGTCAGCTGTAAAATTAGCGGTGGTAGTGGTGCTTTGGCGTGTGCTTCCCTGCTACATCAGCGCTGGAACCGCAAGTCTGCACATGTTACATCTGCTACACCCCACCCAAATCTAACTCTCTCTGCATGTGTTACATCTGCCACCTCTGCAGTGCACATTGGAGCTATTTCAGACTGGATCTGTGCAGCGACAGCGATTGCACTCTGAATTTTTGTGTGGAGTGCGCTCGCGCAGCTGCACCCTGGGAGCCCGGCGAGATGCCAAAAGCATCTCTGGGCTGCGATCGCCTCCGCCTGATTCTGTTTTGGAAATACTAAGTTTGAAGTGGTGAGATGACCTCCAAATGAAATGGCAGAAAGAGATAGATAGATAGATAGATAGATAGATAGATAGATAGATACAACTTAAAATGGATAGATAGATAGATAGATAGATAGATAGATAGATAGAAAATACACAGATAAACAGATACAACTTAAGATGTATAGCTAGATAGATAGATACAACTTAAGATTTATAGATAGATAGATAGATAGATAGATAGATGATAGATAGATAGATAGATAGATAGATACAACTCTTAAGCTAAATAGACAAATAGATAGATAGATAGATAGATAGATAGATAAAACTTAAGATGGATAGACAGAACTTCATCACTCGCTGGTAATTGGATGCCACCAGGAGTTAACTGTAAGTAGTTGTGGCCGGAGAGACAAGCCAGCCACACGTGTAATGGCGTCTGCGGCACTGAAGGGGTTAACCCTCGTGCCCAGCGCCATGTTGCGGACTGTTTAAAAGTTTGTTGAATGATGTGTTTTAACATGTCATATGTAGTGCTCTGTGCACCATTGCAGGAAGACATGTTTAAATGTATTTATTTTATATTCAAGACAAGCTTGGTGTATATTTAAAGGGAAACACGTGTTTAAATGAAATGTATTTAAAGGAAAAATGGCTCTGTGCTAGCAGAGAGGTGTGAAGGACAAAACCTTTTGATGTGTAAGTTCCTTAGAGAGAGATACTAATCACTGGGTCTATGGGCTTGGAATCTGTTTCATGTAGGGGATGTAATTGATTTACGATCCGTGAATGGCAGATAAAGGAAGGAAGACTGTTTGTTTGTATTGTAGCCATTCCTGTTGTAATCTTAAACACTGGGATTGCCTGGAGATGTGAATGACCAGAAACATCTGTAATTTGAAGATATGTGATAAATTTATCAATAGTGAATGTTAATCTGATACCAAACGTTGTCTGGGTGACAGGAAGGAGGATATTGTTTTATTGCACTTATATCCTTGTAAAATGTAATTTATTGGTATTTTGTAAAATAACCTGATTGGTTGGAGAAGACAGGGAGGGTTTACCCCCCTGTGATACTGTGTGGAAAACTGACATAAAAAGGAGACCTGCGTGCCTCCAGAGTTGTAGTTGTAACATCTTCTTCTGCTGAAAACATCTTGATTGTATGCTGTTGCCCCTAGCAATAGGGAGGAGCCTTTTTAAAGGTTATTTGAGCAATAAACATCTTTGCCTCAAGACTGCTTCATCTTGTGACCAACAGGGTTAGGCCAAACCTAGCCCCGTCCTCCGGCTGTCCAGGGAAGCACCTAGCGTCTCCAAGCTCCGCCTTCCGCCAGCTACCGGTAGAGGCCTAGCAAGTGGCTAGTGGGGATTCGTCGACACCACACAGGTGTGGTAAAGCAGTGCGTCGGCACATACAGAGCAGAACCGTGGTTCCAAACGCCACGGCAGGTTAGGAGTTTGGTGGTGGCAGCGAGAACCCGCCCACAGCGCAGTGGGTGGAGTCAGTAACAAGCGGTTACTGACGGTAAGCGGGAATCCCCTATGTGGTCAGGCCTCGTGCGGCTTGACCTTCCAGTCTGTGCGCAGTCGACGGGACGCGGCAAGCGGCGAGTGCTTCCGTACGGTACCGTCCTGTCACAGTAGTGCAGGCTGACGAAGTAACTACGAAATGCGTAGAGGCGGGGCTTGCCAGACGTGCGTCTTCTCCCACCCGGCTCACACATCCCGGCTGCTTCATTGTGAGTGACCTGACGGGTTCGGCTTACACCGGCGCGGTGCATGGTCCGGTCTTTGATCGCAGCAGGTTTGGTGGATTGCCTGGTGGATTGTTTTATGTGCTCAAACTGGCCCAAAGAGTGGGTCATTTATGGTACAAGTCTTTTATAATCCATGGAATGTTCTGTTTTTGATTTGTGTGTGTAATAAATTTATCTGCACTATGGGCGCATTCTCCTGATTTTTTCCAGACACATTTTGCTCAAGGAGTTCTGAGCGCTTTTGGAGACTTGCAGCGGTGTTGGTTACACCAGTGCTACAGCCCAGGGATTTATTCACTGTGGACTGATTAACCCCCATTATATGATCACCAGCGCACCTGTACCTTTTCTCCATATATATATATATATAGGGAACAGGACACTTGAGAAAGACTAAAAGGCATAAGGAAGTAAAAGCCCCACCTACATGTACCTGTCACTAATCATGGGTTTACAATGGATGCTTGCCCTTACTTCGGGTTGGCTAAGACCCAGAACAGAGGCACGGAGTCTAACATGCCAGTAGCATTCACCAGGGACACCCACAAGGAGGCTTAGACTCAACATGCAGGTCATGGTCCTCTGCCTGGGTTCCCTCATACAGGTGCTGGTATGCACTGGGTAGAGCTGGTCTTATGTCGAAACGCTGTTCAGAACCAAATGGACGGTGAAATAACAGAGAAAAGGCAAAATCAGGTCACAAGAAAGTCAAGGGTGAACCAGGAAATCACCAAATGCAGTAGCAAGGATCAAGCAGAATCAGGTCACCAGGAATAGCCTAAGTCAGACAGAGGTAGGCGATAACACAACGGTCAGGTATACCGGAGCTAGGTGTAAGCATATACTCTGGCACAAGAGTGCTCCCAGGAATAGTCAGGTATACCGGAGCTAGGAGTAAACCTATACTCTGGCACAAGAGTGCTCCCAGAAACGGTCAGGTATACCGGAGCTAGGTGTAAGCCTATACTCTGACACAAAAGTGCTCCCAGGAACGGTCAGGTATACCGGAGCTAGGTGTAAGCCTATACGCTGGCACAAGAGTGCTCCCAGGAACGGTCAGGTATACCGGAGCTAGGTGCAAGCCTATACTCTGGCACAAGAGTGCTCCCAGGAATGGTCAGGTATACCGGTGCTGGGTGTAAGCCTATACTCTGACACAAGAGTGCTCCCAGGAACGGTCAGGTATACCGGAGCTAGGTGTAAGCCTATACTCTGGCACAAGAGTGCTCCCAGGGACTTCCTTTTATAGGTGGCATTCAAATCTGGTGCCAATCAGAACTCCACCTTCTGACATGCCTGGCCCGAGGGGCACATGCATCCCTATGGGAACTGCAGCCGCCTGTGCATTGAAGCTGCCAGAGGAGGGAGCCTGAAGAGGAAACACCAGAAGTGGGCAGCGGGAACTCCCCAGGAATTCTTCACTGGCCAGGACCCCGGCACTGCCATACCCCGTAAGTGGGCACCGGTTTCGGCCGCACTGTGACAGTACCCTTTAACTGGATGGCTCAAAGAGCTAAATGCACTAACTGTATATGCCAACTTAATGAGAGAAACAAGATAATACTGGAACTACATATAGAAAACAGCTAAACGGATGTTCACAATAGCACTGGTAATTTACATTGAGTATGAGTATGCTAGAAACTTTTCCAAATAGCACAGGTAATTGCAATGCAGAGATATGCTGGGCAGATTGCCGGGGATAGATTTTCCCAGCAAAACACGTTAAGCAGTTACCTTTTAAAACGCTTATTTGCACCTTCCACTGCCTGTTACTGACTCCATCCACTGCGCAGTGGGCGGATGCAATGTTGCCACCACCTGGCACCTTATTTCCATGGCACCTGGAACCACGGTTCTGCTCAGGCTTCTACCACTGGCGCCTGGCAAACCGATTGCTGCTGTGTATGCGTCGACCCGCTGCTGGCACACCTCCGAGTTGGCGTTGGCTGACTCCCACTGATCACTGACCAGGCAGAAGCACAGTAGCTGCCAGAAGGTAGAGCTTGGCTCGCACCAGGATAGGCGAAGAACGGTGCAACATTTGGCGTATCCCTGCTTCTCATAAGATGAAGCAGTTGTCTTGAGGCAAGATGTTTATTGCTCAAATCAAGCCCTGAGAAGGACCCTCGCTGTTGCCAGGGGAACAGCATACAATAAGATGTAGAATAAAGGGAGATGGTATACCTTTTTGGGCTCACAGGCCCTCTAGCCTGAAACCGAGCTCCAGAGATGGGCAGCCCAGATCCCCTGGCAGGGCTTCCTGCCCACCAAGGGGGGAGCTCTATGGAGCTCCAGGAAAAAAGTTAACTGATTGGAAAGCTAACTCTTTCCTCTGCCTTTCCATGCAACTCCCAGCTTGGAGGCTACCTGGGAAGGCATTCAATTTTTATGGGAGAGGGGCTGGGGGGAATCCTGCAACCTACACAAAGCCTTGAATACCCCCTGCACACAGGCAGTACCAAGTAAATGCATTTTTAACTTAAAATACATTTTAAATACCTTTTCACATATGTTTAAATATCCACTGAGCCCGTGACATACACAGGCTGTAACCATAGCACACACTGCAGCTGGGGATCTGCTCTCCCTAGCACTGCGCGACACATACAGTTTACACATACACTTCAAACACAGTTCAAATACACATCTTGTGTCTGGTGCCCTGCACTAGGCTGCACATATATTTACACAATGTTTGTAATACATTCTTTGTTGTCACTGCCCAGTGCCGAGCACTGGCCATCCTTGCCGGTAGGAGACAGCTGGGTATCTGCCTCTCCATACAGACATATAGATTGGTAAATGCTCAATTAGCTTAGTGATATCATTCAGGTGCTTGAAAGGGAGGGGTATTTCTGAGCAAGAAAAAAAGCAATTGGTTTCCCCCAGCACCCTGAATGATAACAGTAACCAGATATAAATCCCACATGATAATAGAATTCAGAGATCTTCATTACACATATTTGCGCAAATGTGTGGTTAAGCCCCAAAGCCGCATCAAGGCCTCTCTGTATATTTGGGGTCCCTAGCGCTATATCTAGGTGCAGGGTGTGGCACCCCAAAACACCAGAATGAGCCAGAAAGCCCAGCGTGGCATACCAGTGTAAAAATCTATAGTGTTAATAAATTAGTATTTAGGAAGTCGAAGCTATAGAGAGGGTGATACAAACATGAAATGTAATTAAAATAGAGAAATAGTGTTAGAAAATTAATAAGTGAAAAGTGTTAATAGAATGTAAAGGTATGCCACACTAAAGCCATCCAGCTCAGCCAGTCCAGAGGCACCACACCTCACACCTCAATTACCCCATTCTGGGTCTAATATTAACCAGCAAGGAGCCACATGATAATGGCTCCTTACTACAATATGTCTAAGCTAAGAGCTACCTACCTTGGAGCAACCCCATAATGCTCCATGTGGCATGTCAGGGCCTGCACCTCCTCCTAATGCAGGAACCTCTCTGCCTCTCACAACAAACACATATATTGGTAGATGCTCAATTAGCTTAGTGATATCATTCAGGTGCTCGAAAGGAAGGGGTATTTCTGAGCAAGAAAAAAAGCAATTGGTTTCCCCAGAACCCTGAATGATAACAGTAACCAGATATAAATCCCACATAATAATAGAATTCAGAGATCTTCGTTACACATATTTGCGCAAATGTGTGGTTAAGCCCCAAAGCCGCATCAAGGCCTCTCTGTATATTTGGGGTCCCTAGCGCTATATCTAGGTGCAGGGTGTGGCACCCCAAAACACCAGAATGAGCCAGAAAGCCCAGCGTAGCATACCAGTGTAAAAAACTATAGTTTTAATAAATTAGTATTTAGGAAGCCTCTCCATGCCTACTCAGAACACAAAGTCCTGCCTCTCCAGGGTGTAACTCCCAGCTGCAGCAGCTCTTACATGCAGCCTCCCCCTCCTGCAGCACTTAACCCTGTTGCCTCACTGCAGCCTCCGGCGGTGATTTGGGCAGCGGCACACCTCATAGCCCTGCTGCCGCCTTGAAACTGTCACCCCTCCCTCCAAGCTGCGGCTCTGCTTTCACCAAAAGCCCAAGAGCTTGGGACGCTTGCCCCGACTGCCGTGGCTCTCTGCCTCTCTACAGCGCTAAGGGCCTGGGGTGAGGCTCCTGGACCTCAGCGTCCAGCACACCATGTACACCCCACTGCACAGGAAGATGGCTAGCCCGGTCCCCCATGCACGGCGCACTCCAGCTGCAGCGGCTCCCTCTATCCCCTGAGAGTAAACATTCATGGCCCCGGCCTCCGGAGAGTTCCAGGGCTGGAGAACAGTTAATACAGTAATAAAAATACATTTTGTTCTTTAAATGACTCAGCGTCTAGTGCCGGAAACATTTTAAATATGGCACCTAGCGCCAGCGTTACATTCAGAGTTAGTGCCTAGCACCCATTGTCTCTGCTCTCTGGCGCCGGGCACGAAGGGTTAACCCCTTTAGTGCAGCGACTGCCATTAACCAGGTAGTGGAGGAGGGTCTCTGGCCACATGTACTAATTTGTTTTTTTTAACATTGACCTTTTATCTGGAACGTTTCAATGCTTTTTTTATTTTAATAAATGTTGAATTATTACTTTTATCAGCTGCACAATTATATTTCTTGAATATTTAAATTTACATTGGTAAAATCCATTATATTTTTATTAGCTATATCTTTATTTCTACTATACTATCTCTCTGACACCGTCCATTACAGCTGCTTTAGGTACACTAGGCAGCGCCGGTGTGGATCACTTTTTTTTTTTTTTAAGATGTCCCAAATAGCACAGATCATTTAAACAGTGAAGAAATATTGACATGTAGCAGGTTTTCTGAATAGAACAGATTAGTTGAACTGTGGAGACATATTGGCAGATCTTCAAAATAAAACAGGTACAATGTACAGTGAATAAATGCTGACAGGTAACAGGTTTTCAGAATATCACAGATTAGTTGATCTGTGGACATGTGCTGGCAGATCTTCCAGATAGCACAGGTAAATGAGCTCCACTGAGCAGCACAGAGCAGTTATCCAGGGCTAACAGAATCAGACTGATTGCAACTCACAAAGGAGAGTCAAAGGGAAATCCTTGAAAAGGCTGAACAACCAAAGGATGGTTAAAGGAGAATAAATGTAAAGTTTTGGAATGGCCAAGTCAAAGTCTTGACCTTAATCCTATGGAAATGTTGTGGAAGGACCTGCAGCGAGCAGATCATGGGAGGAACCCACCAACATTACAGAGATGAAGCTGTTTTATATGGGGGAATGGGGTAAAATTCCTCAAAGCCGATGTTCAGGACTAATCAGCGATTACCGGAAACGTTTACATGCAGTTATTGCTGCACAGGGGTCATACCAGATACTGTCAGAAAAGGGTCACATACTTCTGCCTCTCACAGATATCTGATACTGGATCATTTTCATAAAAAAAATTGAGCACATCTAATATTTTTGTCTCATTTGTTTAATTACATTATTTTTTTTCTACTTTTAGGACTTTCAGTGTGATAATCTGAGATAGATTTAGGCTAAATTTCAGCAAAAAAATATAGAAAATTCTGAAGGGTTCACAAACTTTCAAGCATCACTGTAGATATTATGAACGTCCTTATACTTCCTCTTCAAATAGTATTCTTAGTCAATATCCTATTGTGGGGGACGTATAAGGACATTCATAATATGTACATGAATATGCTGCGCTATATAAGAAACTGTTAATAAATAAATAAATGAATATATTAGAAAAGGTAACACCTTCTTAAAATGCCGCAATCAAGAGTCAGAACACAGCATAGCACAGCATGAAGAATCCTGGTGTGCACAACTGGCTGGTTGCCAGGAGACTGATTAAAGCCACTAGTGCCAACTTCACCAGGAGCTAATGAACCGTGCTTCTTCCAGAGGGTTCAGTATGAAATACAGACGGTCAGTAGCCTGGCCACCAGTATGCTGGCAGCGGGGCAATGGAGAATAGCCTGTCCCGCCGGTATTCCAACACCGGCATTGTACCGTTGTGCGGGATTCTGGTGTCGGCATTCTGATCACCGGGATCCTGTGTTGTGGTATCTTAACTGCTTTCCCTTCCAGATACTCCAAATGCTCTGCAGGAGGAGAATATATATATAGCCGTGCTTAAGGGAGGAGATGTATATATTTTCATATGCCATATTTCTGATGTTCAGAAGGGAAAAAGGAGAGTTTTATATTGTTATTGTTATAACCCAAGTGCTGTGCAGGAGGGGAGAGAGAGAGACATATGTATTGTCATTGTCATACCCCAAGCGCTGTGCAGGAGGGGTGACAGAGATATATATATAGTCATTGTCATCCCAAAGTTCTGTGCAGGAGGGTAAAATTGGGATATCTATACACCAAGTGCTGTGCAGGAGGGGAGATGGAGATTTATATATTGTCACTGTTATACACCAAGTGCTGTGCAGGAGGAGAGGAGATGTATATATTATCACTGTTATACACCAAGTGCTGTGCAGGAGGAGAGAAGGAGATGTATATATTATCACTGTTACACACCAAGTGCTGTGCAGGAGGAGAGAAGGAGATGTATATATTATCACTGTTATACACCAAGTGCTGTGCAGGAGGAGAGAAGGAGATGTATATATTATCACTGTTATACACCAAGTGCTGTGCAGGAGGAGAGAAGGAGATGTATATATTATCACTGTTATACACCAAGTGCTGTGCAGGAGGAGAGAAGGAGATGTATATATTATCACTGTTATACACCAAGTGCTGTGCAGGAGGAGAGAAGGAGATTTATATATTATCACTGTTATACACCAAGTGCTGTGCAGGAGGAGAGAAGATGTATATATTATCACTGTTACACACCAAGTGCTGTGCAGGAGGAGAGGAGATGTATATATTGTTCTGTTATACACCAAGTGCTGTGCAGGAGGAGAGAAGGAGATGTATCTATTATCACTGTTACACACCAAGTGCTGTGCAGGAGGAGAGAAGGAGATGTATCTATTATCACTGTTATACACCAAGTGCTGTGCAGGAGAAGAGGAGATGTATATATCGTTCTGTTATACACCAAGTGCTGTGCAGGAGGAGAGAAGGAGATTGATATATTATCACTGTTATACACCAAGTGCTGTGCAGGAGGAGAGAAGGAGATGTATATATTATCACTGTTACACACCAAGTGCTGTGCAGGAGGAGAGAAGGAGATTGATATATTATCACTGTTATACACCAAGTGCTGTGCAGGAGGAGAGAAGGAGATGTATATATTATCACTGTTACACACCAAGTGCTGTGCAGGAGGAGAGAAGGAGATTTATATATTATCACTGTTATACACCAAGTGCTGTGCAGGAGGAGAGAAGGAGATGTATATATTATCACTGTTACACACCAAGTGCTGTGCAGGAGGAGAGAAGGCGATTTATATATTATCACTGTTACACACCAAGTGCTGTGCAGGAGGAGAGAAGGAGATTGATATATTATCACTGTTATACACCATGTGCTGTGCAGGAGAAGAGAAGGAGATGTATATATTATCACTGTTACACACCAAGTGCTGTGCAGGAGGAGAGAAGGAGATTGATATATTATCACTGTTATACACCATGTGCTGTGCAGGAGGAGAGAAGGTGATGTATATATTATCACTGTTACACACCAAGTGCTGTGCAGGAGAAGAGAAGGAGATTGATATATTATCACTGTTACACGCCAAGTGCTGTGCAGGAGGAGAGAAGGAGATGTATATATTATCACTGTTATACACAAAGTGCTGTGCAGTAGAAGAGAAGGAGATTTATATATTATCACTGTTATACACCAAGTGCTGTGCAGGAGGAGAGAAGGAGATTGATATATTATCACTGTTATACACCAAGTGCTGTGCAGGAGGAGAGAAGGCGATTTATATATTATCACTGTTATACACCAAGTGCCGTGCAGGAGGAACGAAGGAGATGTATATATTGTCACTGCTATACACCAAGTGCTGTGCAGGAGGAGAGAAGGAGATTGATATATTATCACTGTCATACACCAAGTGCTGTGCAGGAGGAGAGAAGGAGATTTATATATTATCACTGTTATACACCAAGTGCTGTGCAGGAGGAGAGAAGGAGATGTATATATTATCACTGTTATACACCAAGTGCTGTGCAGGAGGAGAGAAGGACATGTATATATTATCACTGTTATACACCAAGTGCTGTGCAGGAGAAGAGAAGGAGATTTATATATTATCACTGTCATACACCAAGTGCTGTGCAGGAGGAGAGAAGGAGATGTATATATTATCACTGTTATACACCAAGTGCTGTGCAGGAGGAGAGAAGGAGATGTATATATTATCACTGTTATACACCAAGTGCTGTGCAGGAGGAGAGAAGGAGATGTATATATTATCACTGTTACACACCAAGTGCTGTGCAGGAGGAGAGAAGGAGATTGATATATTATCACTGTTACACACCAAGTGCTGTGCAGGAGGAGAGAAGGAGATTGATATATTATCACTGTTATACACCAAGTGCTGTGCAGGAGGAGAGAAGGTGATGTATATATTATCACTGTTACACACCAAGTGCTGTGCAGGAGAAGAGAAGGAGATTGATATATTATCACTGTTACACACCAAGTGCTGTGCAGGAGAAGAGAAGGAGATGTATATATTATCACTGTTACACACCAAGTGCTGTGCAGGAGGAGAGAAGGAGATGTATATATTATCACTGTTATACACCATGTGCTGTGCAGGAGGAGAGAAGGTGATGTATATATTATCACTGTTACACACCAAGTGCTGTGCAGGAGAAGAGAAGGAGATTGATATATTATCACTGTTACACACCAAGTGCTGTGCAGGAGGAGAGAAGGAGATGTATATATTATCACTGTTATACACCAAGTGCTGTGCAGGAGGAGAGCAGGAGATGTATATATTATCACTGTTATAAACCAAGTGCTGTGCAGGAGGACAGAAGGAGATTTATATATTATCACTGTCATACACCAAGTGCTGTGCAGGAGGAGAGAAGGAGATTGATATATTATCACTGTTATACACCAAGTGCTGTGCAGGAGGAGAGAAGGAGATGTATATATTATCACTGTTATACACCAAGTGCTGTGCAGGAGGAGAGAAGGAGATGTATATATTATCACTGTTATACACCAAGTGCTGTGCAGGAGGAGAGGAGATGTATATATTATCACTGTCGTACACCAAGTGCTGTGCAGGAGGAGAGGAGATGTATATATTGTTCTGTTATACACCAAGTGCTGTGCAGGAGGAGAGAAGGAGATTTATATATTATCACTGTTACACACCAAGTGCTGTGCAGGAGGAGAGAAGGAGATTTATATATTGTCACTGTTATACACCAAGTGCTGTGCAGGAGAAGAGAAGGAGATGTATATATTATCACTGTTACACACCAAGTGCTGTGCAGGAGAAGAGAAGGAGATTTATATATTATCACTGTTATACACCAAGTGCTGTGCAGGAGAAGAGAAGGAGATGTATATATTGTTCTGTTATACACCAAGTGCTGTGCAGGAGGAGAGAAGGCGATTTATATATTGTCACTGTTATACACCTAGTGCTGTGCAGGAGAAGAGAAGGAGATGTATATATTATCACTGTTATACACCAAGTGCTGTGCAGGAGAAGAGAAGGAGATGTATATATTATCACTGTTATACACCAAGTGCTGTGCAGGAGAAAAGAAGGAGATGTATATATTGTCACTGTTATACACCAAGTGCTGTGCAGGAGAAGAGAAGGAGATGTATATATTATCACTGTTATACACCAAGTGCTGTGCAGGAGGAGAGCAGGAGATGTATATATTATCACTGTTATACACCAAGTGCTGTGCAGGAGGAGAGAAGGAGATTGATATATTATCACTGTTATACACCATGTGCTGTGCAGGAGAAGAGAAGGAGATGTATATATTATCACTGTTACACACCAAGTGCTGTGCAGGAGGCGAGAAGGAGATTGATATATTATCACTGTTACACACCAAGTGCTGTGCAGGAGGCGAGAAGGAGATTGATATATTATCACTGTTATACACCATGTGCTGTGCAGGAGGAGAGAAGGTGATGTATATATTATCACTGTTACACACCAAGTGCTGTGCAGGAGGAGAGAAGGAGATGTATATATTATCAATGTTATACACCAAGTGCTGTGCAGGAGGAGAGCAGGAGATGTATATATTATCACTGTTATACACCAAGTGCTGTGCAGGAGGAGAGAAGGAGATTTATATATTATCACTGTCATACACCAAGTGCTGTGCAGGAGGAGAGAAGGAGATTGATATATTATCACTGTTATACACCAAGTGCTGTGCAGGAGGAGAGAAGGAGATGTATATATTATCACTGTTATACACCAAGTGCTGTGCAGGAGGAGAGAAGGAGATGTATATATTATCACTGTTATACACCAAGTGCTGTGCAGGAGGAGAGGAGATGTATATATTATCACTGTCATACACCAAGTGCTGTGCAGGAGGAGAGGAGATGTATATATTGTTCTGTTATACACCAAGTGCTGTGCAGGAGGAGAGAAGGCGATTTATATATTGTCACTGCTATACACCAAGTGCTGTGCAGGAGAAGAGAAGGAGATGTATATATTATCACTGTTACACACCAAGTGCTGTGCAGGAGAAGAGAAGGAGATTTATATATTATCACTGTTATACACCAAGTGCTGTGCAGGAGAAGAGAAGGAGATGTATATATTGTTCTGTTATACACCAAGTGCTGTGCAGGAGGAGAGAAGGCGATTTATATATTGTCACTGTTATACACCAAGTGCTGTGCAGGAGAAGAGAAGGAGATGTATATATTATCACTGTTATACACCAAGTGCTGTGCAGGAGAAGAGAAGGAGATGTATATATTGTTCTGTTATACACCAAGTGCTGTGCAGGAGGAGAGAAGGCGATTTATATATTGTCACTGCTATACACCAAGTGGTGTGCAGGAGAAGAGAAGGAGATGTATATATTATCACTGTTATACACCAAGTGCTGTGCAGGAGGAGAGAAGGAGATGTATATATTGTTCTGTTATACACCAAGTGCTGTGCAGGAGGAGAGAAGGAGATTTATATATTATCACTGTTACACACCAAGTGCTGTGCAGGAGGAGAGAAGGAGATTTATATATTATCACTGTTATACACCAAGTGCTGTGCAGGAGGAGAGAAGGAGATGTATATATTATCACTGTTATACACCAAGTGCTGTACAGGAGGAGAGAAGAAGATGTATATATTATCACTGTTACACACCAAGTGCTGTGCAGGAGGAGAGGAGATGTATATATTGTTCTGTTATACACCAAGTGCTGTGCAGGAGGAGAGAAGGAGATTTATATATTATCACTGTTACACACCAAGTGCTGTGCAGGAGGAGAGAAGGAGATTTATATATTGTCACTGTTATACACCAAGTGCTGTGCAGGAGAAGAGAAGGAGATGTATATATTATCACTGTTATACACCAAGTGCTGTGCAGGAGGAGAGAAGGAGATTTATATATTATCACTGTTACACACCAAGTGCTGTGCAGGAGAAGAGAAGGCGATTTATATATTGTTCTGTTACACACCAAGTGCTGTGCAGGAGAAGAGAAGGAGATTTATATATTGTCACTGTTATACACCAAGTGCTGTGCAGGAGAAGAGAAGGAGATGTATATATTATCACTGTTATACACCAAGTGCTGTGCAGGAGAAGAGAAGGAGATTTATATATTATCACTGTTATACACCAAGTGCTGTGCAGGAGAAGAGAAGGAGATTTATATATTATTACTGTTACACACCAAGTGCTGTGCAGGAGAAGAGAAGGAGATTTATATATTATCACTGCTATACACCAAGTGCTGTGCAGGAGAAGAGAAGGAGATGTATCTATTATCACTGTTACACACCAAGTGCTGTGCAGGAGGAGAGAAGGAGATTTATATATTGTCACTGTTACACACCAAGTGCTGTGCAGGAGAAGAGAAGGAGATGTATATATTATCACTGTTATACACCAAGTGCTGTGCAGGAGAAGAGAAGGAGATTTATATATTACTACTGTTACACACCAAGTGCTGTGCAGGAGGAGAGAAGGAGATGTATCTATTATCACTGTTACACACCAAGTGCTGTGCAGGAGGAGAGAAGGAGATGTATATATTATCACTGTTATACACCAAGTGCTGTGCAGGAGAAGAGAAGGAGATGTATATATTATCACTGTTATACACCAAGTGCTGTGCAGGAGGAGAGAAGGAGATTGATATATTATCACTGTTATACACCAAGTGCTGTGCAGGAGGAGAGAAGGAGATGTATATATTATCACTGTTATACACCAAGTGCTGTGCAGGAGGAGAGAAGGAGATGTATATATTATCACTGTTATACACCAAGTGCTGTGCAGGAGGAGAGGAGATGTATATATTATCACTGTCGTACACCAAGTGCTGTGCAGGAGGAGAGGAGATGTATATATTGTTCTGTTATACACCAAGTGCTGTGCAGGAGGAGAGAAGGAGATTTATATATTATCACTGTTACACACCAAGTGCTGTGCAGGAGGAGAGAAGGAGATTTATATATTGTCACTGTTATACACCAAGTGCTGTGCAGGAGAAGAGAAGGAGATGTATATATTATCACTGTTACACACCAAGTGCTGTGCAGGAGAAGAGAAGGAGATTTATATATTATCACTGTTATACACCAAGTGCTGTGCAGGAGAAGAGAAGGAGATGTATATATTGTTCTGTTATACACCAAGTGCTGTGCAGGAGGAGAGAAGGCGATTTATATATTGTCACTGTTATACACCTAGTGCTGTGCAGGAGAAGAGAAGGAGATGTATATATTATCACTGTTATACACCAAGTGCTGTGCAGGAGAAGAGAAGGAGATGTATATATTATCACTGTTATACACCAAGTGCTGTGCAGGAGAAAAGAAGGAGATGTATATATTGTCACTGTTATACACCAAGTGCTGTGCAGGAGAAGAGAAGGAGATGTATATATTATCACTGTTATACACCAAGTGCTGTGCAGGAGGAGAGCAGGAGATGTATATATTATCACTGTTATACACCAAGTGCTGTGCAGGAGGAGAGAAGGAGATTGATATATTATCACTGTTATACACCATGTGCTGTGCAGGAGAAGAGAAGGAGATGTATATATTATCACTGTTACACACCAAGTGCTGTGCAGGAGGCGAGAAGGAGATTGATATATTATCACTGTTACACACCAAGTGCTGTGCAGGAGGCGAGAAGGAGATTGATATATTATCACTGTTATACACCATGTGCTGTGCAGGAGGAGAGAAGGTGATGTATATATTATCACTGTTACACACCAAGTGCTGTGCAGGAGGAGAGAAGGAGATGTATATATTATCAATGTTATACACCAAGTGCTGTGCAGGAGGAGAGCAGGAGATGTATATATTATCACTGTTATACACCAAGTGCTGTGCAGGAGGAGAGAAGGAGATTTATATATTATCACTGTCATACACCAAGTGCTGTGCAGGAGGAGAGAAGGAGATTGATATATTATCACTGTTATACACCAAGTGCTGTGCAGGAGGAGAGAAGGAGATGTATATATTATCACTGTTATACACCAAGTGCTGTGCAGGAGGAGAGAAGGAGATGTATATATTATCACTGTTATACACCAAGTGCTGTGCAGGAGGAGAGGAGATGTATCTATTATCACTGTTACACACCAAGTGCTGTGCAGGAGGAGAGGAGATGTATATATTGTTCTGTTATACACCAAGTGCTGTGCAGGAGGAGAGAAGGCGATTTATATATTGTCACTGCTATACACCAAGTGCTGTGCAGGAGAAGAGAAGGAGATGTATATATTATCACTGTTACACACCAAGTGCTGTGCAGGAGAAGAGAAGGAGATTTATATATTATCACTGTTATACACCAAGTGCTGTGCAGGAGAAGAGAAGGAGATGTATATATTGTTCTGTTATACACCAAGTGCTGTGCAGGAGGAGAGAAGGCGATTTATATATTGTCACTGTTATACACCAAGTGCTGTGCAGGAGAAGAGAAGGAGATGTATATATTATCACTGTTATACACCAAGTGCTGTGCAGGAGAAGAGAAGGAGATGTATATATTGTTCTGTTATACACCAAGTGCTGTGCAGGAGGAGAGAAGGCGATTTATATATTGTCACTGCTATACACCAAGTGGTGTGCAGGAGAAGAGAAGGAGATGTATATATTATCACTGTTATACACCAAGTGCTGTGCAGGAGGAGAGAAGGAGATGTATATATTGTTCTGTTATACACCAAGTGCTGTGCAGGAGGAGAGAAGGAGATTTATATATTATCACTGTTACACACCAAGTGCTGTGCAGGAGGAGAGAAGGAGATTTATATATTATCACTGTTATACACCAAGTGCTGTGCAGGAGGAGAGAAGGAGATGTATATATTATCACTGTTATACACCAAGTGCTGTACAGGAGGAGAGAAGAAGATGTATATATTATCACTGTTACACACCAAGTGCTGTGCAGGAGGAGAGGAGATGTATATATTGTTCTGTTATACACCAAGTGCTGTGCAGGAGGAGAGAAGGAGATTTATATATTATCACTGTTACACACCAAGTGCTGTGCAGGAGGAGAGAAGGAGATTTATATATTGTCACTGTTATACACCAAGTGCTGTGCAGGAGAAGAGAAGGAGATGTATATATTATCACTGTTATACACCAAGTGCTGTGCAGGAGGAGAGAAGGAGATTTATATATTATCACTGTTACACACCAAGTGCTGTGCAGGAGAAGAGAAGGCGATTTATATATTGTTCTGTTACACACCAAGTGCTGTGCAGGAGAAGAGAAGGAGATTTATATATTGTCACTGTTATACACCAAGTGCTGTGCAGGAGAAGAGAAGGAGATTTATATATTATCACTGTTATACACCAAGTGCTGTGCAGGAGAAGAGAAGGAGATTTATATATTATTACTGTTACACACCAAGTGCTGTGCAGGAGAAGAGAAGGAGATTTATATATTATCACTGCTATACACCAAGTGCTGTGCAGGAGAAGAGAAGGAGATGTATCTATTATCACTGTTACACACCAAGTGCTGTGCAGGAGGAGAGAAGGAGATTTATATATTGTCACTGTTACACACCAAGTGCTGTGCAGGAGAAGAGAAGGAGATGTATATATTATCACTGTTATACACCAAGTGCTGTGCAGGAGAAGAGAAGGAGATTTATATATTACTACTGTTACACACCAAGTGCTGTGCAGGAGGAGAGAAGGAGATGTATCTATTATCACTGTTACACACCAAGTGCTGTGCAGGAGGAGAGAAGGAGATGTATATATTATCACTGTTATACACCAAGTGCTGTGCAGGAGAAGAGAAGGAGATGTATATATTATCACTGTTATACACCAAGTGCTGTGCAGGAGGAGAGAAGGAGATTTATATATTATCACTGTTATACACCAAGTGCTGTGCAGGAGAAGAGAAGGAGATTTATATATTATTACTGTTACACACCAAGTGCTGTGCAGGAGGAGAGAAGGAGATTTATATATTATCACTGTTATACACCAAGTGCTGTGCAGGTGAAGAGAAGGAGATTGATATATTATCACTGTTACACACCAAGTGCTGTGCAGGAGGAGAGAAGGAGATGTATCTATTATCACTGTTACACACCAAGTGCTGTGCAGGAGGAGGGAAGGAGATTTATATATTGTCACTGTTACACACCAAGTGCTGTGCAGGAGAAGAGAAGGAGATGTATATATTATCACTGTTATACACCAAGTGCTGTGCAGGAGAAGAGAAGGAGATTTATATATTACTACTGTTACACACCAAGTGCTGTGCAGGAGGAGAGAAGGAGATGTATCTATTATCACTGTTACACACCAAGTGCTGTGCAGGAGGAGAGAAGGAGATGTATATATTATCACTGTTATACACCAAGTGCTGTGCAGGAGAAGAGAAGGAGATGTATATATTATCACTGTTATACACCAAGTGCTGTGCAGGAGGAGAGAAGGAGATGTATATATTATCACTGTTACACACCAAGTGCTGTGCAGGAGTAGAGAAGGAGATTTATATATTATCACTGTTATACACCAAGTGCTGTGCAGGAGGAGAGAAGGAGATGTATATATTATCACTGTTATACACCAAGTGCTGTGCAGGAGGAGAGGAGATGTATATATTGTCACTGTTATACACCAAGTGCTGTGCAGGAGGAGAGAAGGAGATGTATGTATTATCACTGTTATACACCAAGTGCTGTGCAGGAGGAGAGAAGGAGATTTATATATTATCACTGTTATACACCAAGTGCTGTGCAGGAGGAGAGAAGGAGATTGATATATTATCACTGTTACACACCAAGTGCTGTGCAGGAGGAGAGAAGGAGATGTATATATTATCACTGTTATACACCAAGTGCTGTGCAGGAGGAGAGGAGATGTATATATTATCACTGTTATACACCAAGTGCTGTGCAGGAGGAGAGAAGGAGATGTATCTATTATCAATGTTATACACCAAGTGCTGTGCAGGAGGAGAGAAGGAGATGTATCTATTATCAATGTTATACACCATGTGCTGTGCAGGAGGAGAGAAGGTGATGTATATATTATCACTGTTACACACCAAGTGCTGTGCAGGAGAAGAGAAGGAGATTTATATATTATCACTGTTATACACCAAGTGCTGTGCAGGAGGAGAGAAGGAGATTGATATATTATCACTGCTATACACCAAGTGCTGTGCAGGAGAAGAGAAGGAGATGTATCTATTATCACTGTTACACACCAAGTGCTGTGCAGGAGGAGAGAAGGAGATTTATATATTGTCACTGTTACACACCAAGTGCTGTGCAGGAGAAGAGAAGGAGATGTATATATTATCACTGTTATACACCAAGTGCTGTGCAGGAGAAGAGAAGGAGATTTATATATTACTACTGTTACACACCAAGTGCTGTGCAGGAGGAGAGAAGGAGATGTATCTATTATCACTGTTATACACCAAGTGCTGTGCAGGAGAAGAGAAGGAGATGTATATATTATCACTGTTATACACCAAGTGCTGTGCAGGAGGAGAGAAGGAGATTGATATATTATCACTGTTATACACCAAGTGCTGTGCAGGAGGAGAGAAGGAGATTTATATATTATCACTGTTACACACCAAGTGCTGTGCAGGAGAAGAGAAGGCGATTTATATATTGTTCTGTTACACACCAAGTGCTGTGCAGGAGAAGAGAAGGAGATTTATATATTGTCACTGTTATACACCAAGTGCTGTGCAGGAGAAGAGAAGGAGATGTATATATTATCACTGTTATACACCAAGTGCTGTGCAGGAGAAGAGAAGGAGATTTATATATTATCACTGTTATACACCAAGTGCTGTGCAGGAGAAGAGAAGGAGATTTATATATTATTACTGTTACACACCAAGTGCTGTGCAGGAGAAGAGAAGGAGATTTATATATTATCACTGCTATACACCAAGTGCTGTGCAGGAGAAGAGAAGGAGATGTATCTATTATCACTGTTACACACCAAGTGCTGTGCAGGAGGAGAGAAGGAGATTTATATATTGTCACTGTTACACACCAAGTGCTGTGCAGGAGAAGAGAAGGAGATGTATATATTATCACTGTTATACACCAAGTGCTGTGCAGGAGAAGAGAAGGAGATTTATATATTACTACTGTTACACACCAAGTGCTGTGCAGGAGGAGAGAAGGAGATGTATCTATTATCACTGTTACACACCAAGTGCTGTGCAGGAGGAGAGAAGGAGATGTATATATTATCACTGTTATACACCAAGTGCTGTGCAGGAGAAGAGAAGGAGATTTATATATTACTACTGTTACACACCAAGTGCTGTGCAGGAGGAGAGAAGGAGATGTATCTATTATCACTGTTACACACCAAGTGCTGTGCAGGAGGAGAGAAGGAGATGTATATATTATCACTGTCATACACCAAGTGCTGTGCAGGAGGAGAGGAGATGTATATATTGTTCTGTTATACACCAAGTGCTGTGCAGGAGGAGAGAAGGCGATTTATATATTGTCACTGCTATACACCAAGTGCTGTGCAGGAGAAGAGAAGGAGATGTATATATTATCACTGTTACACACCAAGTGCTGTGCAGGAGAAGAGAAGGAGATTTATATATTATCACTGTTATACACCAAGTGCTGTGCAGGAGAAGAGAAGGAGATGTATATATTGTTCTGTTATACACCAAGTGCTGTGCAGGAGGAGAGAAGGCGATTTATATATTGTCACTGTTATACACCAAGTGCTGTGCAGGAGAAGAGAAGGAGATGTATATATTATCACTGTTATACACCAAGTGCTGTGCAGGAGAAGAGAAGGAGATGTATATATTGTTCTGTTATACACCAAGTGCTGTGCAGGAGGAGAGAAGGCGATTTATATATTGTCACTGCTATACACCAAGTGGTGTGCAGGAGAAGAGAAGGAGATGTATATATTATCACTGTTATACACCAAGTGCTGTGCAGGAGGAGAGAAGGAGATGTATATATTGTTCTGTTATACACCAAGTGCTGTGCAGGAGGAGAGAAGGAGATTTATATATTATCACTGTTACACACCAAGTGCTGTGCAGGAGGAGAGAAGGAGATTTATATATTATCACTGTTATACACCAAGTGCTGTGCAGGAGGAGAGAAGGAGATGTATATATTATCACTGTTATACACCAAGTGCTGTACAGGAGGAGAGAAGAAGATGTATATATTATCACTGTTACACACCAAGTGCTGTGCAGGAGGAGAGGAGATGTATATATTGTTCTGTTATACACCAAGTGCTGTGCAGGAGGAGAGAAGGAGATTTATATATTATCACTGTTACACACCAAGTGCTGTGCAGGAGGAGAGAAGGAGATTTATATATTGTCACTGTTATACACCAAGTGCTGTGCAGGAGAAGAGAAGGAGATGTATATATTATCACTGTTATACACCAAGTGCTGTGCAGGAGGAGAGAAGGAGATTTATATATTATCACTGTTACACACCAAGTGCTGTGCAGGAGAAGAGAAGGCGATTTATATATTGTTCTGTTACACACCAAGTGCTGTGCAGGAGAAGAGAAGGAGATTTATATATTGTCACTGTTATACACCAAGTGCTGTGCAGGAGAAGAGAAGGAGATGTATATATTATCACTGTTATACACCAAGTGCTGTGCAGGAGAAGAGAAGGAGATTTATATATTATCACTGTTATACACCAAGTGCTGTGCAGGAGAAGAGAAGGAGATTTATATATTATTACTGTTACACACCAAGTGCTGTGCAGGAGAAGAGAAGGAGATTTATATATTATCACTGCTATACACCAAGTGCTGTGCAGGAGAAGAGAAGGAGATGTATCTATTATCACTGTTACACACCAAGTGCTGTGCAGGAGGAGAGAAGGAGATGTATCTATTATCACTGTTACACACCAAGTGCTGTGCAGGAGAAGAGAAGGAGATGTATATATTATCACTGTTATACACCAAGTGCTGTGCAGGAGAAGAGAAGGAGATTTATATATTACTACTGTTACACACCAAGTGCTGTGCAGGAGGAGAGAAGGAGATGTATCTATTATCACTGTTACACACCAAGTGCTGTGCAGGAGGAGAGAAGGAGATGTATATATTATCACTGTTATACACCAAGTGCTGTGCAGGAGAAGAGAAGGAGATGTATATATTATCACTGTTATACACCAAGTGCTGTGCAGGAGGAGAGAAGGAGATTGATATATTATCACTGTTATACACCAAGTGCTGTGCAGGAGGAGAGAAGGAGATGTATATATTATCACTGTTATACACCAAGTGCTGTGCAGGAGGAGAGAAGGAGATGTATATATTATCACTGTTATACACCAAGTGCTGTGCAGGAGGAGAGGAGATGTATATATTATCACTGTCGTACACCAAGTGCTGTGCAGGAGGAGAGGAGATGTATATATTGTTCTGTTATACACCAAGTGCTGTGCAGGAGGAGAGAAGGAGATTTATATATTATCACTGTTACACACCAAGTGCTGTGCAGGAGGAGAGAAGGAGATTTATATATTGTCACTGTTATACACCAAGTGCTGTGCAGGAGAAGAGAAGGAGATGTATATATTATCACTGTTACACACCAAGTGCTGTGCAGGAGAAGAGAAGGAGATTTATATATTATCACTGTTATACACCAAGTGCTGTGCAGGAGAAGAGAAGGAGATGTATATATTGTTCTGTTATACACCAAGTGCTGTGCAGGAGGAGAGAAGGCGATTTATATATTGTCACTGTTATACACCTAGTGCTGTGCAGGAGAAGAGTAGGAGATGTATATATTATCACTGTTATACACCAAGTGCTGTGCAGGAGAAGAGAAGGAGATGTATATATTATCACTGTTATACACCAAGTGCTGTGCAGGAGAAAAGAAGGAGATGTATATATTGTCACTGTTATACACCAAGTGCTGTGCAGGAGAAGAGAAGGAGATGTATATATTATCACTGTTATACACCAAGTGCTGTGCAGGAGGAGAGCAGGAGATGTATATATTATCACTGTTATACACCAAGTGCTGTGCAGGAGGAGAGAAGGAGATTGATATATTATCACTGTTATACACCATGTGCTGTGCAGGAGAAGAGAAGGAGATGTATATATTATCACTGTTACACACCAAGTGCTGTGCAGGAGGCGAGAAGGAGATTGATATATTATCACTGTTACACACCAAGTGCTGTGCAGGAGGCGAGAAGGAGATTGATATATTATCACTGTTATACACCATGTGCTGTGCAGGAGGAGAGAAGGTGATGTATATATTATCACTGTTACACACCAAGTGCTGTGCAGGAGGAGAGAAGGAGATGTATATATTATCAATGTTATACACCAAGTGCTGTGCAGGAGGAGAGCAGGAGATGTATATATTATCACTGTTATACACCAAGTGCTGTGCAGGAGGAGAGAAGGAGATTTATATATTATCACTGTCATACACCAAGTGCTGTGCAGGAGGAGAGAAGGAGATTGATATATTATCACTGTTATACACCAAGTGCTGTGCAGGAGGAGAGAAGGAGATGTATATATTATCACTGTTATACACCAAGTGCTGTGCAGGAGGAGAGAAGGAGATGTATATATTATCACTGTTATACACCAAGTGCTGTGCAGGAGGAGAGGAGATGTATATATTATCACTGTCATACACCAAGTGCTGTGCAGGAGGAGAGGAGATGTATATATTGTTCTGTTATACACCAAGTGCTGTGCAGGAGGAGAGAAGGCGATTTATATATTGTCACTGCTATACACCAAGTGCTGTGCAGGAGAAGAGAAGGAGATGTATATATTATCACTGTTACACACCAAGTGCTGTGCAGGAGAAGAGAAGGAGATTTATATATTATCACTGTTATACACCAAGTGCTGTGCAGGAGAAGAGAAGGAGATGTATATATTGTTCTGTTATACACCAAGTGCTGTGCAGGAGGAGAGAAGGCGATTTATATATTGTCACTGTTATACACCAAGTGCTGTGCAGGAGAAGAGAAGGAGATGTATATATTATCACTGTTATACACCAAGTGCTGTGCAGGAGAAGAGAAGGAGATGTATATATTGTTCTGTTATACACCAAGTGCTGTGCAGGAGGAGAGAAGGCGATTTATATATTGTCACTGCTATACACCAAGTGGTGTGCAGGAGAAGAGAAGGAGATGTATATATTATCACTGTTATACACCAAGTGCTGTGCAGGAGGAGAGAAGGAGATGTATATATTGTTCTGTTATACACCAAGTGCTGTGCAGGAGGAGAGAAGGAGATTTATATATTATCACTGTTACACACCAAGTGCTGTGCAGGAGGAGAGAAGGAGATTTATATATTATCACTGTTATACACCAAGTGCTGTGCAGGAGGAGAGAAGGAGATGTATATATTATCACTGTTATACACCAAGTGCTGTACAGGAGGAGAGAAGAAGATGTATATATTATCACTGTTACACACCAAGTGCTGTGCAGGAGGAGAGGAGATGTATATATTGTTCTGTTATACACCAAGTGCTGTGCAGGAGGAGAGAAGGAGATTTATATATTATCACTGTTACACACCAAGTGCTGTGCAGGAGGAGAGAAGGAGATTTATATATTGTCACTGTTATACACCAAGTGCTGTGCAGGAGAAGAGAAGGAGATGTATATATTATCACTGTTATACACCAAGTGCTGTGCAGGAGGAGAGAAGGAGATTTATATATTATCACTGTTACACACCAAGTGCTGTGCAGGAGAAGAGAAGGCGATTTATATATTGTTCTGTTACACACCAAGTGCTGTGCAGGAGAAGAGAAGGAGATTTATATATTGTCACTGTTATACACCAAGTGCTGTGCAGGAGAAGAGAAGGAGATTTATATATTATCACTGTTATACACCAAGTGCTGTGCAGGAGAAGAGAAGGAGATTTATATATTATTACTGTTACACACCAAGTGCTGTGCAGGAGAAGAGAAGGAGATTTATATATTATCACTGCTATACACCAAGTGCTGTGCAGGAGAAGAGAAGGAGATGTATCTATTATCACTGTTACACACCAAGTGCTGTGCAGGAGGAGAGAAGGAGATTTATATATTGTCACTGTTACACACCAAGTGCTGTGCAGGAGAAGAGAAGGAGATGTATATATTATCACTGTTATACACCAAGTGCTGTGCAGGAGAAGAGAAGGAGATTTATATATTACTACTGTTACACACCAAGTGCTGTGCAGGAGGAGAGAAGGAGATGTATCTATTATCACTGTTACACACCAAGTGCTGTGCAGGAGGAGAGAAGGAGATGTATATATTATCACTGTTATACACCAAGTGCTGTGCAGGAGAAGAGAAGGAGATGTATATATTATCACTGTTATACACCAAGTGCTGTGCAGGAGGAGAGAAGGAGATTTATATATTATCACTGTTATACACCAAGTGCTGTGCAGGAGAAGAGAAGGAGATTTATATATTATTACTGTTACACACCAAGTGCTGTGCAGGAGGAGAGAAGGAGATTTATATATTATCACTGTTATACACCAAGTGCTGTGCAGGTGAAGAGAAGGAGATTGATATATTATCACTGTTACACACCAAGTGCTGTGCAGGAGGAGAGAAGGAGATGTATCTATTATCACTGTTACACACCAAGTGCTGTGCAGGAGGAGAGAAGGAGATTTATATATTGTCACTGTTACACACCAAGTGCTGTGCAGGAGAAGAGAAGGAGATGTATATATTATCACTGTTATACACCAAGTGCTGTGCAGGAGAAGAGAAGGAGATTTATATATTACTACTGTTACACACCAAGTGCTGTGCAGGAGGAGAGAAGGAGATGTATCTATTATCACTGTTACACACCAAGTGCTGTGCAGGAGGAGAGAAGGAGATGTATATATTATCACTGTTATACACCAAGTGCTGTGCAGGAGAAGAGAAGGAGATGTATATATTATCACTGTTATACACCAAGTGCTGTGCAGGAGGAGAGAAGGAGATGTATATATTATCACTGTTACACACCAAGTGCTGTGCAGGAGTAGAGAAGGAGATTTATATATTATCACTGTTATACACCAAGTGCTGTGCAGGAGGAGAGAAGGAGATGTATATATTATCACTGTTATACACCAAGTGCTGTGCAGGAGGAGAGGAGATGTATATATTGTCACTGTTATACACCAAGTGCTGTGCAGGAGGAGAGAAGGAGATGTATGTATTATCACTGTTATACACCAAGTGCTGTGCAGGAGGAGAGAAGGAGATTTATATATTATCACTGTTATACACCAAGTGCTGTGCAGGAGGAGAGAAGGAGATTGATATATTATCACTGTTACACACCAAGTGCTGTGCAGGAGGAGAGAAGGAGATGTATATATTATCACTGTTATACACCAAGTGCTGTGCAGGAGGAGAGGAGATGTATATATTATCACTGTTATACACCAAGTGCTGTGCAGGAGGAGAGAAGGAGATGTATCTATTATCAATGTTATACACCAAGTGCTGTGCAGGAGGAGAGAAGGAGATGTATCTATTATCAATGTTATACACCATGTGCTGTGCAGGAGGAGAGAAGGTGATGTATATATTATCACTGTTACACACCAAGTGCTGTGCAGGAGAAGAGAAGGAGATTTATATATTATCACTGTTATACACCAAGTGCTGTGCAGGAGGAGAGAAGGAGATTGATATATTATCACTGCTATACACCAAGTGCTGTGCAGGAGAAGAGAAGGAGATGTATCTATTATCACTGTTACACACCAAGTGCTGTGCAGGAGGAGAGAAGGAGATTTATATATTGTCACTGTTACACACCAAGTGCTGTGCAGGAGAAGAGAAGGAGATGTATATATTATCACTGTTATACACCAAGTGCTGTGCAGGAGAAGAGAAGGAGATTTATATATTACTACTGTTACACACCAAGTGCTGTGCAGGAGGAGAGAAGGAGATGTATCTATTATCACTGTTACACACCAAGTGCTGTGCAGGAGGAGAGAAGGAGATGTATATATTATCACTGTTATACACCAAGTGCTGTGCAGGAGAAGAGAAGGAGATGTATATATTATCACTGTTATACACCAAGTGCTGTGCAGGAGGAGAGAAGGAGATTGATATATTATCACTGTTATACACCAAGTGCTGTGCAGGAGGAGAGAAGGAGATTTATATATTATCACTGTTACACACCAAGTGCTGTGCAGGAGAAGAGAAGGCGATTTATATATTGTTCTGTTACACACCAAGTGCTGTGCAGGAGAAGAGAAGGAGATTTATATATTGTCACTGTTATACACCAAGTGCTGTGCAGGAGAAGAGAAGGAGATGTATATATTATCACTGTTATACACCAAGTGCTGTGCAGGAGAAGAGAAGGAGATTTATATATTATCACTGTTATACACCAAGTGCTGTGCAGGAGAAGAGAAGGAGATTTATATATTATTACTGTTACACACCAAGTGCTGTGCAGGAGAAGAGAAGGAGATTTATATATTATCACTGCTATACACCAAGTGCTGTGCAGGAGAAGAGAAGGAGATGTATCTATTATCACTGTTACACACCAAGTGCTGTGCAGGAGGAGAGAAGGAGATTTATATATTGTCACTGTTACACACCAAGTGCTGTGCAGGAGAAGAGAAGGAGATGTATATATTATCACTGTTATACACCAAGTGCTGTGCAGGAGAAGAGAAGGAGATTTATATATTACTACTGTTACACACCAAGTGCTGTGCAGGAGGAGAGAAGGAGATGTATCTATTATCACTGTTACACACCAAGTGCTGTGCAGGAGGAGAGAAGGAGATGTATATATTATCACTGTTATACACCAAGTGCTGTGCAGGAGAAGAGAAGGAGATTTATATATTACTACTGTTACACACCAAGTGCTGTGCAGGAGGAGAGAAGGAGATGTATCTATTATCACTGTTACACACCAAGTGCTGTGCAGGAGGAGAGAAGGAGATGTATATATTATCACTGTTATACACCAAGTGCTGTGCAGGAGAAGAGAAGGAGATGTATCTATTATCACTGTTATACACCATGTGCTGTGCAGGAGGAGAGAAGGTGATGTATATATTATCACTGTTACACACCAAGTGCTGTGCAGGAGGAGAGAAGGAGATGTATCTATTATCACTGTTATACACCAAGTGCTGTGCAGGAGGAGAGAAGGAGATTTATATATTATCACTGTTACACACCAAGTGCTGTGCAGGAGGAGAGAAGGAGATGTATATATTATCACTGTTACACACCAAGTGCTGTGCAGGAGTAGAGAAGGAGATTTATATATTATCACTGTTATACACCAAGTGCTGTGCAGGAGGAGAGAAGGAGATGTATATATTATCACTGTTATACACCAAGTGCTGTGCAGGAGGAGAGGAGATGTATATATTGTCACTGTTATACACCAAGTGCTGTGCAGGAGGAGAGAAGGAGATGTATATATTATCACTGTTATACACCAAGTGCTGTGCAGGAGGAGAGAAGGAGATGTATATATTATCACTGTTATACACCAAGTGCTGTGCAGGAGGAGAGGAGATGTATATATTATCACTGTTATACACCACGTGCTGTGCAGGAGGAGAGAAGGAGATGTATATATTATCACTGTTACACACCAAGTGCTGTGCAGGAGAAGAGAAAGAGATTTATATATTATTACTGTTACACACCAAGTGCTGTGCAGGAGGAGAGAAGGAGATTTATATATTATCACTGTTATACACCAAGTGCTGTGCAGGAGGAGAGAAGGAGATTGATATATTATCACTGTTACACACCAAGTGCTGTGCAGGAGGAGAGAAGGAGATGTATATATTATCACTGTTATACACCAAGTGCTGTGCAGGAGGAGAGGAGATGTATATATTATCACTGTTATACACCAAGTGCTGTGCAGGAGGAGAGAAGGAGATGTATCTATTATCAATGTTATACACCAAGTGCTGTGCAGGAGGAGAGAAGGAGATGTATCTATTATCAATGTTATACACCATGTGCTGTGCAGGAGGAGAGAAGGTGATGTATATATTATCACTGTTACACACCAAGTGCTGTGCAGGAGAAGAGAAGGAGATTTATATATTATCACTGTTATACACCAAGTGCTGTGCAGGAGGAGAGAAGGAGATTGATATATTATCACTGTTATACACCAAGTGCTGTGCAGGAGGAGAGAAGAAGATGTATCTATTATCACTGTTATACACCAAGTGCTGTGCAGGAGGAGAGAAGGAGATGTATCTATTATCACTGTTATACACCAAGTGCTGTGCAGGAGGAGAGAAGGAGATTTATATATTATCACTGTTATACACCAAGTGCTGTGCAGGAGAAGAGAAGGAGATTGATATATTAACACTGTTACACACCAAGTGCTGTGCAGGAGGAGAGAAGGAGATTTATATATTATCACTGTTACACACCAAGTGCTGTGCAGGAGGAGAGAAGGAGATTTATATATTATCACTGTTACACACCAAGTGCTGTGCAGGAGGAGAGAAGGAGATGTATATATTATCACTGTTATACACCAAGTGCTGTGCAGGAGGAGAGAAGGAGATGTATATATTATCACTGTTATACACCAAGTGCTGTGCAGGAGGAGAGAAGGAGATGTATCTATTATCACTGTTATACACCAAGTGCTGTGCAGGAGGAGAGAAGGAGATGTATCTATTATCACTGTTACACACCAAGTGCTGTGCAGGAGGAGAGAAGGAGATTTATATATTATCACTGTTATACACCAAGTGCTGTGCAGGAGGAGAGAAGGAGATGTATATATTATCACTGTTATACACCAAGTGCTGTGCAGGAGGAGAGAAGGAGATTGATATATTATCACTGTTATACACCAAGTGCTGTGCAGGAGGAGAGAAGGAGATGTATCTATTATCACTGTTATACACCAAGTGCTGTGCAGGAGGAGAGAAGGAGATTTATATATTATCACTGTTATACACCAAGTGCTGTGCAGGAGAAGAGAAGGAGATTGATATATTATCACTGTTATACACCAAGTGCTGTGCAGGAGGAGAGAAGGAGATGTATCTATTATCACTGTTATACACCAAGTGCTGTGCAGGAGGAGAGAAGGAGATGTATATATTATCACTGTTATACACCAAGTGCTGTGCAGGAGAAGAGAAGGAGATTGATATATTATCACTGTTACACACCAAGTGCTGTGCAGGAGGAGAGAAGGAGATGTATCTATTATCACTGTTATACACCAAGTGCTGTGCAGGAGGAGAGAAGGAGATGTATATATTATCACTGTTATACACCAAGTGCTGTGCAGGAGGAGAGAAGGCGATTATATATTATCACTGTTATACACCAAGTGCTGTGCAGGAGGAGAGAAGGCGATTTATATATTATCACTGTTACACACCAAGTGCTGTGCAGGAGGAGAGAAGGACATGTATATATTATCACTGTTATACACCAAGTGCTGTGCAGGAGGAGAGGAGATGTATATATTGTCACTGTTATACACCAAGTGCTGTGCAGGAGGAGAGGAGATGTATATATTGTCACTGTTATACACCAAGTGCTGTGCAGGAGGAGAGAAGGAGATATATATATATTATCACTGTTATACACCAAGTGCTGTGCAGGAGGAGAGAAGGAGATGTATATATTATCACTGTTACACACCAAGTGCTGTGCAGGAGGAGAGAAGGAGATTTATATATTATCACTGTTACACACCAAGTGCTGTGCAGGAGGAGAGAAGGAGATGTATCTATTATCACTGTTACACACCAAGTGCTGTGCAGGAGTAGAGAAGGAGATGTATATATTATCACTGTTATACACCAAGTGCTGTGCAGGAGGAGAGAAGGAGATGTATCTATTATCACTGTTGTACACCAAGTGCTGTGCAGGAGAAGAGAAGATTTATGTATTATCACTGTTATACACCAAGTGCTGTGCAGGAGGAGAGAAGGAGATGTATATATTATCACTGTTATACACCAAGTGCTGTGCAGGAGGAGAGAAGGAGATGTATCTATTATCACTGTTGTACACCAAGTGCTGTGCAGGAGGAGAGAAGGAGATTTATATATTATCACTGTTACACACCAAGTGCTGTGCAGGAGGAGAGAAGGAGATGTATATATTATCACTGTTATACACCAAGTGCTGTGCAGGAGAAGAGAAGGAGATTGATATATTATCACTGTTATACACCAAGTGCTGTGCAGGAGGAGAGAAGGAGATGTATCTATTATCACTGTTATACACCAAGTGCTGTGCAGGAGGAGAGAAGGAGATGTATATATTATCACTGTTATACACCAAGTGCTGTGCAGGAGAAGAGAAGGAGATTGATATATTATCACTGTTACACACCAAGTGCTGTGCAGGAGGAGAGAAGGAGATGTATATATTATCACTGTTACACACCAAGTGCTGTGCAGGAGGAGAGAAGGAGATGTATATATTATCACTGTTATACACCAAGTGCTGTGCAGGAGGAGAGGAAATGTATATATTGTCACTGTTATACACCAAGTGCTGTGCAGGAGGAGAGAAGGAGATTTATATATTATCACTGTTATACACCAAGTGCTGTGCAGGAGAAGAGGAGATGTATCTATTATCACTGTTACACACCAAGTGCTGTGCAGGAGGAGAGAAGGAGATGTATATATTATCACTGTTACACACCAAGTGCTGTGCAGGAGGAGAGAAGGAGATTTATATATTATCACTGTTATACACCAAGTGCTGTGCAGGAGGAGAGAAGGCGATTTATATATTATCACTGTTACACACCAAGTGCTGTGCAGGAGGAGAGAAGGACATGTATATATTATCACTGTTATACACCAAGTGCTGTGCAGGAGGAGAGGAGATGTATATATTGTCACTGTTATACACCAAGTGCTGTGCAGGAGGAGAGGAGATGTATATATTGTCACTGTTATACACCAAGTGCTGTGCAGGAGGAGAGAAGGAGATATATATATTATCACTGTTATACACCAAGTGCTGTGCAGGAGGAGAGAAGGAGATGTATATATTATCACTGTTACACACCAAGTGCTGTGCAGGAGGAGAGAAGGAGATTTATATATTATCACTGTTACACACCAAGTGCTGTGCAGGAGGAGAGAAGGAGATGTATCTATTATCACTGTTACACACCAAGTGCTGTGCAGGAGTAGAGAAGGAGATGTATATATTATCACTGTTATACACCAAGTGCTGTGCAGGAGGAGAGAAGGAGATGTATATATTGTTCTGTTATACACCAAGTGCTGTGCAGGAGAAGAGAAGATTTATGTATTATCACTGTTATACACCAAGTGCTGTGCAGGAGGAGAGAAGGAGATGTATATATTATCACTGTTATACACCAAGTGCTGTGCAGGAGGAGAGAAGGAGATGTATATATTATCACTGTTACACACCAAGTGCTGTGCAGGAGGAGAGAAGGAGATTTATATATTATCACTGTTACACACCAAGTGCTGTGCAGGAGGAGAGAAGGACATGTATATATTATCACTGTTATACACCAAGTGCTGTGCAGGAGGAGAGGAGATGTATATATTGTCACTGTTATACACCAAGTGCTGTGCAGGAGGAGAGGAGATGTATATATTGTCACTGTTATACACCAAGTGCTGTGCAGGAGGAGAGAAGGAGATATATATATTATCACTGTTATACACCAAGTGCTGTGCAGGAGGAGAGAAGGAGATGTATATATTATCACTGTTATACACCAAGTGCTGTGCAGGAGAAGAGAAGGAGATTGATATATTATCACTGTTACACACCAAGTGCTGTGCAGGAGGAGAGAAGGAGATTTATATATTATCACTGTTACACACCAAGTGCTGTGCAGGAGGAGAGAAGGAGATTTATATATTGTCACTGTTACACACCAAGTGCTGTGCAGGAGAAGAGAAGGAGATGTATCTATTATCACTGTTACACACCAAGTGCTGTGCAGGAGTAGAGAAGGAGATGTATCTATTATCACTGTTATACACCAAGTGCTGTGCAGGAGGAGAGAAGGAGATGTATATATTGTTCTGTTATACACCAAGTGCTGTGCAGGAGAAGAGAAGATTTATGTATTATCACTGTTATACACCAAGTGCTGTGCAGGAGGAGAGAAGGAGATGTATCTATTATCACTGTTACACACCAAGTGCTGTGCAGGAGTAGAGAAGGAGATGTATATATTATCACTGTTACACACCAAGTGCTGTGCAGGAGTAGAGAAGGAGATGTATCTATTATCACTGTTATACACCAAGTGCTGTGCAGGAGGAGAGAAGGAGATGTATATATTGTTCTGTTATACACCAAGTGCTGTGCAGGAGAAGAGAAGATTTATGTATTATCACTGTTATACACCAAGTGCTGTGCAGGAGGAGAGAAGGAGATGTATATATTATCACTGTTATACACCAAGTGCTGTGCAGGAGGAGAGAAGGAGATGTATATATTATCACTGTTACACACCAAGTGCTGTGCAGGAGGAGAGAAGGAGATTTATATATTATCACTGTTACACACCAAGTGCTGTGCAGGAGGAGAGAAGGAGATGTATCTATTATCACTGTTACACACCAAGTGCTGTGCAGGAGGAGAGAAGGAGATGTATATATTGTTCTGTTATACACCAAGTGCTGTGCAGGAGAAGAGAAGATTTATGTATTATCACTGTTATACACCAAGTGCTGTGCAGGAGGAGAGAAGGAGATGTATATATTATCACTGTTATACACCAAGTGCTGTGCAGGAGGAGAGAAGGAGATTTATATATTGTCACTGTTACACACCAAGTGCTGTGCAGGAGGAGAGAAGGAGATTTATATATTATCACTGTTATACACCAAGTGCTGTGCAGGAGGAGAGAAGGAGATGTATATATTATCACTGTTATACACCAAGTGCTGTGCAGGAGGAGAGAAGGAGATTTATATATTATCACTGTTATACACCAAGTGCTGTGCAGGAGGAGAGCAGGAGATGTATCTATTATCACTGTTATACACCATGTGCTGTGCAGGAGGAGAGAAGGAGATTTATATATTATCACTGTTATACACCAAGTGCTGTGCAGGAGGAGAGAAGGAGATTTATATATTATCACTGTTATACACCAAGTGCTGTGCAGGAGGAGAGAAGGAGATGTATATATTATCACTGTTATACACCAAGTGCTGTGCAGGAGAAGAGGAGATGTATCTATTATCACTGTTACACACCAAGTGCTGTGCAGGAGTAGAGAAGGTGATTTATATATTGTCATTATTATTTCCTAAGCGCTGTGCAAGAGGGAAAAGAAGATTTCTAAATTATTATTTATACCCCAATTGTTGTGCAGGAGGGGAGACAGAAATGTACAGTATATATTATCATTGTCTTACCCCAAGTGTTGTGCAGTAGTGGATAAGGAGATATTTTCTCTTTCATAATTTAAATTTTGCAACCGAGTAATGTGCTGGAGGAGCCATGTTTCAAAGAGAACATATGTGGGAATAAAGATGGCCTGGCACCCAACTTATGTATTTGCACTGCACAACATAACATCTCCTGTGTGCACACTAGAAAACACTTTGCTGTAACGCCTGTATGAACGAGGTTTCCTTGCCCTCACCCCCATATATGAGCCAGGCTAGAGGTGTGTATCTGCGAGGAGGCGAGCTGCCTGCTCCTGCCTATCATACCAGCTACACAGCGGCAGGGGCCGGCTAAATAATGGGGTCACTTTGTGGTAAACAGACTGAAAATGTAGATGAGAGATGTGTGTATCCATTACCTGCACAGGTAACCAGATATTCTCGCAGGTAGAGGTAAGTAAATATATGTTGTGGGTGGGGGCTGGTCCCAGGTGAGTGCAGAGAATGGGCCATTGATAGACACAATCAGCCATTCATTGCAGGACTCAGGTGGGGGAAGGTGAGAGACCCTCATCCTGGAACACGATTCCTGCCCTGTACCTGGTCCTGGACTTGCTGCGTCTCGTTGTCAGTGTTCCCAATGTACGGGGATTATAGAGAGATGGCTGCTCATTGCTCCTGTCCCACCAGCATCAGGCTAGTCTGTAGCCAAGAACAGGCATCACGTAGATATGTCGCTGCGTTCTGTCATGTGTCCCGGGCTCTGGAGATTAGTTTTAGTGCCCCACTACATAGTTCAATTACTACTGACCTGCTTGTTGGGGGGTCTGTAATAACCTCTACCTATTTGTTGAGGGGTCTGTAATAACCTCTACCTGCCTGTTGGGGGGTCTGTAATAACCTCTACTTGCCTGTTGGGGGGTCTGTAATAACCTCTACCGGCCTGTTGAGGGGTCTGTAATAACCTCTACCTGTCTGTTGGGGGGTCTGTAATAACCCCTACCTGCCTTTTGGGGGTCTGTAATAACATCTACCTGCCTGTTGGGGGGTCTGTAATAACCTCTACTTGCCTGTTGGGGGGTCTGTAATAACCTCTACCGGCCTGTTGAGGGGTCTGTAATAACCTCTACCGGCCTGTTGGGGGGTCTGTAATAACCTCTACCGGCCTGTTGAGGGGTCTGTAATAACCTCTACCGGCCTGTTGGGGGGTCTGTAATAACCTCTACCCAGAGCCGTAACTAGGTGTATGCGGAGGGGGCACCGCACATAGCGCTGCAAGGTAGGGGGCACTGTTAGTGGCACTTGTCAATTATGTTTTATTTACTTTCACTTGCAGCTTCCCCTCTTTTTGAAGCCCAGCATCTGCTGACCGCCCCTGTCTCCTACCCTGACCCCTTCTGTCGCTAATACCTACTGTATACAACATTCATGAACTCTACTTGAGATTTCTTTGTTATTCAGTCACATTGTCCTTTATTACATTTCAAGATGCTGACATACCCGGGATTCAAACCCATTGCCTGTGACATTGCAGTCAGACAATCTATTAATTGATATATCTGCCCTTACATAGAAAGGTAGATAATTCTAAGCTAGAGAATTCTAACTATCTGAAGCTTACCTGGTACTTCGTGATAAAATTATCAGCATTGCGGCTGAGCAGATCTATGTAGTGTATGGCTGCAAGGGATTGGATGAGTGGCTGCACACTACATAGATCTGCTTAATTGCAATACTGTTTTTTTTTTGTTTGCTTTTTTTAATTACCAGTAGCTTCATATAGTGTTCATAGTTTTTATGCAGGATCGAATAGCTCAATGAGTAGGGTGTTCGATTAGAATTCAACAGGTTATAGGTTTGAATCCTGGGTATGACAGTATATTGAAATATAGTGTGATAGGCGTCATATCATGGGCTTTCTCTGTGATAAATCTTGTCATGCTCCTTCCCCGCATGCACTTTGTGTTCCTATTGGAAAAATTGGGGGAGGGGGGGCGCCAATTCTCTCACTGGCACAGGTCTTCAAAAAGTCTAGTTACAGCTCTGCCTCTACCTTCCTGTTGGGGGTCTGTAATAACCTATACCTGCCTGTTGGGGGGTCTGTAATAACCTGTTGGGGGGATCTATAATAACCTCTATGTGCTTGGGCTGCTGGAACCATAATGGTGGTCCTCACATAGCCACGGCCCAGTTGGCTGTAGGGGAGGCTTTGCCAGTGGAGTCAGGCAACACTGTGTGTGGTCCCCTGGGTATAACTAGCCGCGGTGACAATTGCTCCAGGACTCACCCGCTCACCCCAGGGCGACGGGGATAGATAGTTAATATTAGCTAAAATTATACTTACCAGCATGTGCTGTTTCCCCTACAGGTGGTGATGGATGCCAGGCCGGACTGCGTCATTAGACCCCGCACCATAGTGGCAAAAAGCAGTGAATCGCGCATATATTAATAGGGGGAGGGGCCAAAATGCCACAATTACAATAGAATCATGTCAATAGGCCCCACCCCCTCTGTGCTGACCGTGGATTCCCGGTATCATCCTCCCCTCTAGGAAGTGCGCAGGATGTGGGAGATACGGTCTTTAGGTCGACGGTATGTCGACAGGGACTCTAGGTCAACATGCGTTTTTCACATTTTTTTTTTTTACTTTTTCATACTATATGATCCACGTGGACTATGATTGGGAACGGTATCCGGCCGAGCGCAGCGGTAGAGGAGTGAGGCACTTTGCCCGAGGCATAGAGAGCAAAGCGAGCCACGTGAGAGGACACGGTGCACTAATTGGGGTTCCCAGTCACTGTACGGAGAAAACGACACCAAAAAAAGTTAAAAAAAAACCTCATGTCGACCTAGAGTCCCTGTTGACCTGGAAACCACGTCGACCTACTTAGTGTCGACCAATAGTGGTGGGCCTAGACACTGTCGACCTAAGTCTAATCTCCCTACCATACCACACCCCTTCCAGGGTACAGGCGACGACGCGTTTCTCTGGCAGGATCCGGGACACTAGGCGAGTGGATAAAATGCAATTTGTCTCTTGTGAACTACAGGTCACACAATGGCCTGTCCCTGCTGGCTGGCACTTATAGAACCACAAGTCCAAGGACAGCTGGCATCTGTAGTTCTCCAAAGAAAAAAAGAAAAGAAAAAAAGAAAAGAAAAAAAGGCAGAAAATAAAAGGCTGAAATGAAACTTTGCGTCTTTATTTAATAAAATGTTTTTAGAATAAATTGTGTCTTTTTTCTTTCTTTCTTTTTTTTAATCTTTTGTTTGGCAAACTACAGGTGCCAGCTGGGACTTGTGGTTCTGCAAAGGGTAGTTGGCCGTGACTGGCCATTCTGACACCTGTAGTTCACCAAAGACAAATTGCATTTTATTTAATATTAAAATTTTCAGTAACTGTCTCACATGTTGTATCTCGTATAACTACTGTCTCATGTCCTGCAAAACGAAGGCATATATTTACTAAAGGGAGACAAGCCTGTGTGTTTTCCCTATTTAACAAGCCCGGGTGGTCTTCAGGTTGTCGGCGGCCAGGTTCCCGACGACCAGCATTCCGGCGCCGGAATCCCGACCGCCGGCATACCGTCAGCTTGTCTCCCTTTTGGGGGTCCACGACTCCCTTGGAGGGAGAATAGATAGCATGGCGCGCATAGCATGCCACCATGCCCGCAGCCGGGAGCCCGACCGCTGGCATAACATACTACACCCAACAAGCCCCGCGGCCAGTGATAGCCGCTACTGCCGATAGCGCTGCACGGGGATCCCATATAAGAAGGAGTCTCATCACTGCTCCACCACAGGTAGCGGCTGCGGACGTCCCGTACAGGGAAATGTTTTACTGGTGAGATGAGACAGTTTTACTAAAATATGTATATTACACAATACTGTGATACAAGCCCTGGGGAGGCGTCTGCCCCCAGGGGAAGATCCACTCAAAAGAGCTTTACAGAAGGACTACATATGCCAGCAGGCACTTGATGTCCGGCCATGCTTGCACTTGTGGTTCTTCAAGTGCTGGCATGCCAGGACTGTCTGCTGTGACCTGTAAATCACCTTTACAGAGCAACATTAATATACCATACCTCCCAACTGTCCCGATTCCAGCAGGTCGGTCCCGCTCTTCGGACACTGTCCCGCTGACAGTCAGCCTGGGGTTGGAGATCAGGGTGAGGGGTCCAGGGCTGGTGAGTTTCTGGGGAGACTCCCCCATCACCATTGTTATTAACAATTCCCCCACTACGCCCCCGTCCCCCCACAGATTGCAGGTCTGCCGATACTCTGGACGAGTGTGTAGCGAAGATTGGATGTGGGATCTGCCAGCAGGTCCGAACTGTCTGATCTGGAGTCTGATCTGCCGAGGACTGGACAAGTGTGTACCCGGCTTTAGAGTCTGCCTGACGCTGGCAGCCGGGCGTCACTCGGTAGATGCCGGCGAGAGATTATCCATGAGATGCTGGTCTTTACTTACAGTGCCCCCCAATCCGCCCATCCGTACAGAGCATGCACGTATTACATCGCAGCCAGTGGCGGAACTAGCGAGCGGTGGGCCCAGGTGCGACAAAATGCTTTGCCCCCCCCCCCCATCCCATCCAAGTCCACCCCCTCACCCCTGGAGAGGATCTGGTGAGGGGGACCTGCTCAGGGCCAGAGAAATGGATACCTAGCAACAGTGCCGTAACTTGACATTTTAGCACTGTGTGCAAGAAACGGCATCGGAGCCCCACCCCTGCATGCAAAACAGGGGCAGTGCGTGCCGTAGGCACGCACAAAAATACATAGTGGCGTGGCTTCGTGGGGAAGGGGTGTGGCCACAAAATAATACCAATTCATAATACGGTGCACAGTAGTCTCCATTATTCAAATTACGCCGCACAGTAGCGCCACTACACCAGGTAGAGACCCTTTTACACCTTACGGCGGACAGATTCCCCTTTTTACACATTACAGCAGACAGCGTCCCCTTTTTACACATTACGGCAGACAGCGTCCCCCTTTTTACACATTACGGCAGACAGCGTCCCCCTTTTTACACATTACGGCAGACAGCGTCCCCCTTTTTACACATTACGGCAGACAGCGTCCCCCTTTTTACACATTACGGCAGACAGCGTCCCCCTTTTTACACATTACGGCAGACAGCGTCCCCTTTTTACACATAGCGGCAGACAGCATACACTTTTTACAAATAACGGCAGACAGCGTGCCCTTGTTAAACATAGCGGCAGACAGCGTACCCTTTTTACACATAGCGGCAGACAGCGTACACTTTTTACACATAACGGCAGACAGCGTGCCCTTGTTACACATAACGGCAGACAGCGTGCCCTTTTTACACATAACGGCAGACAGCGGGCCCTTTTTACACATAACGACAGACAGCGTACACTTTTTACACATTACGGCAGACAGCATCCCCCTTTTTACACATTACGGCAGGCAGATTCCCCCTTTTTACACATTGCGGCAAGCAGATTCCCCCTTTTTACACATTGCGGCAGGCAGTCCCCCTTTTTGTAGATGGAAAGAAAGAAAGAAAGAAAGAAAGAAAGAAAGAAAGAAAGAAAGAAAGAAAGAAAGAAAGAAAGAAAGAAAGAAAGAAAGAAAGAAAGAAAGAAAGAAAGAAAGAAAGAAAGAAAGAAAGAAAGAAAGAAAGAAAGAAAGAAAGAAAGAAAGAAAGAAAGAAAGAAAGAATTATACTTACCCTCTCCGCTGGCTCAGGCTCCTCGGTGCAGCTTCTGGTCACTCACGATTCACGGGCAGTAGAGAAGGAGGAGGAGGGAGGTGGAGGAGGGAGCCGCAGCAGCGCTGTGATATTGGTTGAGGCGCTGCTGCCCCTCTGCTTCACTATAGGCTGTTCTCGGAAGACAGCCTATAGTGAAGCAGAGGGGCAGCAGCAGCAGCGCCTCAACCAGTAACAAAGCGCTGCTGCGGCTCCCTTCTCCGCCTCCCTCCTCCTCCTTCTCCCCCCATGGCCGCTGCCTGCGCTGTTCTTCTCTCCTCTCCGGGCGGCTGTGTGCTGCGGGCAGCGGTTGCCCGCAGCACACAGCGGCATGTAATGAGTCAGTTTGACTCATTACATGCTTTGGGCCCCTGGACAGTGGCGGGCCCCAGTGCAATGCACTGGTTGCACTGGCGGTAGTTCCGCCTCTGATCGCAGCACTGGCCGCAGAATCTGTGGCATTCCCTATAATGACTTTACATCCTCCAATCAGGGGTTAAAGTGAGCCGAAACGGGGTGGAACTACGTTCAGTCAGTTCCACTTGGAGACGGAACGCAGTTCCGCCTCCTCCGTCTCACCTCACCTGATGTGTGCCGTCGCCGCAAGGAGATACCGGGCGCCCGCTGAGATTGTGTTTCCAGTGGGCGCCCGGCTCTCTCTCCACAGCGGAAGCCGGCGGCAGGAGCTCAGTACTGAGCTCCGGCTTCCGGCTCTGTCAGTGCGCGCTATGAGAGAGACATCATGACGTCTGTCTCATAGTGCTGGGGTGCGGACGCCAGGAGGATCACAGCGGTCGGACACGGGAGTGGGGCTTGGTAAGTATGGTGTTGTTTTTTTTAAAAAACATATGTGTGACTGTCTACTAGGGGCAAGCTACAGGGGGGCAAACTACAAGGGGGCAATCTACTGGGGGCAAGATACTGGGGGAAAACTACAAGGGGGCAAACTACTGGAGGAAAACTACAAGGGGGCAAGATACTGGGGGCAAACTACAGGGGTGCATTACTACTGGGGGACATAACTACAGGGGGCATTACTATTTGGGGGCAAACTACTGGGGGCATAACTACAGGGGATAAACTAGAGGGGAGCTAAACTACACGGGGACAAACTACAAGGGGGCTAAACTACTGGGGGCATTACTACTTTGGGCAAACTACATGGGGCTAACTACATGAGGACTAAACTACAGGGGCTAAACTATGGGGGGTATTACCACTGCGAGGCTAAACTACTGGGGGCATAACTACTGGGGTCAAACTACAGGGTGCTAAATGACTGAGGCATTACTACAGGCAACATTACTACTGGGGGCAATACTACACAGGGGCATTACCATTAAGTGCATTACTAATGGGGACACGACTAATGAGGGCATTGTAAAGGGGGCACTTCATAAGAGGCATCACTCCTGGGGACATAAGGGGCACCACTACTGGAAGCATTGCATAAGGGGCACCACTACTATGGGCTCTATATAAGGGGCACTACCAGTACAGTGAGCATTGCATAAGGAGCACTACTACTGTGGGCATTATGTGTATAAGGGGCGCTACTGCTGTGGGCATTATGTGTTTTAGGGGTGCAACTACTGTGGGCGTTATGTGTATTAGGGGTGCTACTACTGTGGGCATTATGTGTTTTAGGGACTGTGGGCATTATGTGTTTTAGGGGTGCTACTGCTGTGGGCATTATGTGTTTTAGGGGTGCTACTACTGTGGGCATTATGTGTATTGCGGGGTGTTACTACTGTGGGCATTATGTGTTTTAGGGGTGCTACTGCTGTGGGCATTATGTGTTTTAGGGGTGCTACTGCTGTGGGCATTATGTGTTTTAGGGGTGCTACTACTGTGGGCATTATGTGTATTGCGGGGTGTTACTACTGTGGGCATTATTACTATTGTGTGACCATGCCCCTTTCTTTTTGAAACCACGCCCATTTTTCGGGGGGGGGGGGGGGGGGGGGCTCCAACGGCGCGCACAATACCTTTATTGCATGGGGGCCAGGGGGAGGGGGGGGGGGGGTTCCACCACCTCTCTAGGACCACTTTAATCACTGCCTCCAATTGCTACATTGCGTCTCGTGGGATGGCAGTCTCTCTGGGGGCTGAAGTGTTAAATGTATGGAAGTGAGGGCGGGGGCTGTAGGAAGAGTGGGGGCTGTGGTGAGGGGTGGGCGGTCACTGGATGGATGGACAGGGCTCTCCGCTGTATATTCAGTGACTCCAGAGCTTGCATCTCAGACCACCCTGCTCCTCCGGCTTCTGCAGCAATGAGAACATTCACAAGGTACTTACCTGTCTAGCACACACCTGGTGCTCACCTTACCTGGGATTCTGATGGTGTTGCTGGGTTATAGATTTAGGCATTAGAGACAGGATTCTTCTGAATCCACCATGGGAGACTCTTCTTGCTGTCCCTGTTTCTTCTTGCTGTCCCTCTCTAGGATTTGATGTAAGCCTGGGGGAAATGTGGGTCTAATAGGTAACAGCCTCTCTTTGTAGCACTCACCTGTCTACAGCTGTCACTTACCCTCCCAGACACCTGTTGTGTTGTAGAGCTGAGCGGGGCCGTTATATAGCAGAGGCATATTGTGTGTCTGTAATGTCCAGCAACAAAAGAGCACAAATATATCTATAATATACCTGTGACGATATATAAATATAAATGTGTCTAACAATCTATTAGATGTATGTATATATATATATATATATATATATACACATATATATGTATTTTTATTAATAAAAAGTATACCTGTGTATAAAACCAATAATATACCTGAGTATATACTGCTCATATACCTTTATAAACACTGTATACACACCAATACTATACCTGTGTTTATACCACTAACATACTGTACCTGTGTGTGTATATCAGTAACATACAAGTGTATATAACAATAACATACCTGTGTGTGTATATAACAATAACATACCTGTGTGTATATACCCACTATGTGTATTAGATCCCAGATATCACTATATCACATGTAACAGATAAGAGATAGACAGACTCTAATTCTATTGGGCGACTCCGGCAATTTAGAAGGTTAGATACATTTTCTCTTACGGGGGATTAACATTGTAACACTTGGGGTTATATTGTTACTGGATTGTTATTTGCTTCTCTGCCACTGATAGTACCGTGTGTGGGACTGTCGCTGCTGAGTGAAATTTATGTAATCATATGTATGACTGTTATATGGCTGAAGTAATGGGTGTATGGCTGGAGTAATGCTGTATGGCTGGAGTAATGGGTGTATGGCTGGAGTCATGGGTGTATGGCTGGAGTCATGGGTGTATGGCTGGAGTCATGGGTGTATGGCTGGAGTCATGGGTGTATGGCTGGAGTCATGGGTGTATGGCTGGAGTCATGGGTGTATGGCTGGAGTCATGGGTGTATGGCTGGAGTAATGCTGTATGGCTGGAGTAATGCTGTATGGCTGGAGTAATGGGTGTATGGCTGGAATAATGGGTGTATGGCTGGAGTAATGGGTGTATGGCTGGAGTAAAGGGTGTATGGCTAGAGTACACCCATACACCCTTTACTCCAGCCATACACCCATACACCCTTTACTCCAGCCATAAAGGGTGTATGGCTGGAGTAAAGGGTGTATGGCTGGAGTAATGGGTGAATGGCTGGAGTAATGGGTGTATGGCTGGAGTAATGGGTGTATGGCTGGAGTAATGGGAGTGTGGCTGGAGTGATGGGTGTATGGCTGGAGTGATGGATGTATGGCTGGAGTAATGGGTGTGTGGCAGGAGTAATGGGTGTATGGCTGGAGTAATTGATGTATGGCTGGAGTAATGGGTTTATGGCTGGAGTAATGGGTGTATGGCTGGAGTGATGAGTGTATGGCTGGAGTGATGGGTGTATGGCTAGAGTGATGGGTGTATGGCTGGAGTGATGGGTGTATGGCTGGAGTGATGGGTGTATGGCTGGAGTGATGGGTGTATGGCTGGAGTGATGGGTGTATGGCTGGAGTGATGCGTGTATGGCTGGAGTGATGGATGTATGGCTGGAGTGATGGGTGTATGGCTGGAGTAATGCGTGGATGGCTGCAGTGATGGGTGCATGGCTGGAGCAATGGGTGTATGGCTGGAGTAAAGGGCGTATGGCTGGATAAATGGGCGTATGGCTGGAGAAATGGGTGTATGGCTGGGCTGGAGTGATGCATGTATGGCTTGAGTGATGGGTGTATGGCTGGAGTGATGGATGTATGGCTGGAGTAATGGGTGTATGGCTGGAGTAATGGGTGTATGGCTGGAGTAATGGGTGTATGGCTGGAGTAATGCGTGTATGGCTGGAGAAATGGGTTTATGGCTGGAGAAATGGGTTTATGGCTGGAGTAATGGGTTTATGGCTGGAGTGATGGGTTTATGGCTGGAGTGATGGGTGTATGGCTTCAGTGATGCATGTATGGCTTGAGTGATGGGTATATGGCTGGAGTGATGGGTGTATGGCTGGAGTGATGCATGTATGGCTGGAGTGATGGGTGTATGGCTGGAGTGATGGATGTATGGCTGGAGTAATGAGTGCATGGCTGGAGTAATGGGTGTATGGCTGGAGTAATGGGAGTGTGGCTGGAGTAATGCGTGTATGGCTGGAGTAATGGGTGTACGGCTGGAGTAATGGGAGTGTGGCTGGAGTAATCGGTGTATGGCTGGAGTAATGGGTGTATGGCTGGAGTAATGGGTGTATGGCTGGAGTAATGGGTATATGGCTTGAGTAATGGATGTATTGCTGGAGCAATGGGTGTAAGGATGGAGTGATGTGTTTTTGGATGGAGTAATGCATGCATGGCTGGAGTAATGGGTGTATGGCTGGAGAAATGGGAGTATGGCTGGAGTAATGGGTATATGGCTGGAGCAATGGGTGTATGGCTGGAGCGATGCTTGTATGGCTGGAGTAATGCGTGTATGGCTGGAGTAATGGTGTATGGCTGGAGTAATGGTGTATGGCTGGAGTAATGGTGTATGGCTGGAGTAATGGGTGTATGGCTGGAGTAATGGGTATATGGCTGGAGTAATGGGTGTATGGCTGGAGTAATGGGTTTTATGGCTGGAGTAAGTGGTATATGGCTAGAGTAATGGGTGTATGGCTGGAGTAATAAGAGTGTGGCTGGAGTAATGGGAGTATGGCTGGAGTAATGGGTGTATGGCTGGAGTAATGCGTGCATGGCTGGAGTAATGCGTGCATGGCTGGAGTAATGGGTGCACGGCTGGAGGAATGGGTGTATGGCTGGAGTGAAGATGTATGGCTGGAGCAATGGGTTTATGGCTGGAGCAATGTGTTTTTGGATGGAGTAATGTGTGTATGGCTGGAGTAATGGGTGTATGGCTGGAGTAATGTGTGAATGGCTGAAGTAATGGTTATATGGATGGAGTAATGCGTGTATGGCTGGAGTAATGGGTGTATGGCTAGAGTAATGCGTGTATGTCTGGAGTAATGGGTGTATGGCTGGAGTAATGCGTGTATGGCTGGAGTAATGGGTGAATGGCTAGAGTAATGCGTGTATAACTGGAGTAATGAGTGTATGGCTGGAGTAATGGGTGTATAGCTGGAGTAATCGGTGTATGGCTGGAGTGATGGATGTATGGCTGGAGTAATGGGTGTATGGCTGGAGTAATGGTTTTTTTTGGCTGGAGTAATTGTTATATGGTTAGAGTAATGGGTGTATTGCTGGAGTAATAAGAGTGTGGCTGGAGTAACGGGAGTATGGCTGGAGTAATAAGTGTATGGCTGGAGTAATGGCTGTATGGCTAGAGTAATGCGTACATGGCTGGAGCAATGGGTGCATGGCTGGAGTAATGGGTGTATGGCTGGAGTAATACGTTTATGGCTGAGTAATGCGTGTATGGCTGGAGTAATGGATGTATTTCTGGAGTAATGGGTGTATTTCTGGAGTAATGGGTTTTATGGCTGGAGTAATTGGTATATGGCTAGAGTAATGGGAGTATGGCTGGAGTAATGGGAGTATGGCTGGAGTAATGGGAGTATGGCTGGAGTAATGGGAGTATGGCTGGAGTAATGGGTGTATGGCTGGAGTAATGGGTGTATGGCTGGAGTAATGCGTGCATGGCTGGAGTAATGGGTGTATGGCTGAAGTAATGGGTGTATGGCTGGAGTAATGGGAGTATGGCTGGAGTAATGGGAGTATGGCTGGAGTAATGGGAGTATGGCTGGAGTAATGGCTGTATGGCTAGAGTAATGCGTACATGGCTGGAGCAATGGGTGCATGGCTGGAGTAATGGGTGTATGGCTGGAGTAATACGTTTATGGCTGAGTAATGCGTGTATGGCTGGAGTAATGGGTGTATTTCTGGAGTAATGGGTGTATTTCTGGAGTAATGGGTTTTATGGCTGGAGTAATTGGTATATGGCTAGAGTAATGGGTGTATGGCTGGAGTAATGGGAGTATGGCTGGAGTAATGGGAGTATGGCTGGAGTAATGGGAGTATGGCTGGAGTAATGGGTGTATGGCTGGAGTAATGCGTGCATGGCTGGAGTAATGGGTGTATGGCTGAAGTAATGGGAGTATGGCTGGAGTAATGTATGTATGGCTGGAGTGATGGATGTGTGGCTGGAGCAATGGGTGTATGGTTGGAGTGATTTGTTTTTGGATGGAGTAATGTGTGTATGGCTGGAGTAATGTGTGTATGGCTGGAGTAATGGGTGTATGGCTGGAGTAATGGGTGTATGGCTGGAGTAATGCATGTATGTCTGGAGTAATACGTGTATGGCTGGAGTAATGTGTGTATGGCTGGAGTGATGCGAGTATGGCTGGAGTAATGGGTGTATGGCTGGAGTGACGGGTGTATGGCTGGAGTAATGCATGTATGGCTTGAGTGATGGGTGTATGGCTGGAGTGATGGGTGTATGGCTGGAGTGATGGATGTATGGCTGGAGTAATGGGTGTATGGCTGGAGTAATGGGTGTATGGCTGGAGTAATGGGTGTATGGCTGGAATAATGTGTGTATGATTGGAGTGATGGGTGTATGGCTGGAGTAATGGGTATATGGCTAAAATAATGCGTGTATGGCTGGAGTAATGCGTGTATGGCTGGAGTAATATGTATATGGCTGGAGTAATATGTATATGGCTGGAGTAATGGGTATATGGCTGGAATGATGGATGTATGGCTGGAGTAATGGGTGTATGGCTGGAGTAATGCGTGTATGGCTAGAGTAATGGGTATATGGCTGGAGTAATGGGTATATGGCTGAAGTAATGGGTGTATGGCTCTCTGTTTCTTATCCTGTAACCAAGACCTTATCCATTCAACCATCTTAGTATCCAATCCCAAGCTTTCGAGTTTATTTAGCAGTCTGCGATGTGTGCAATATCATAAGCCTTACTAAAGTCTAGATAAGCTATATCCACGGCTCCACCTTTATCCATCACTTTAGTCACACAATGAAAGGTGAGGTTTGAGACAGTTAAGCAAAGGCTGGACAAACACAACAATCAAACTACAGAATAATGGTTGTCCCGTATGGCTGTTGGGCTATGTACCAGGCCTTCCATATGGAAAAAAAGCTTTATGTGTCCTCTTATTCATCTCTTTTCTTCATAGGATTCTGCTCCTCTTCCTGGCTGTGGCTCTGCTCACCTCTATTGTGGCAGCTCAGGGTAAGTGTGCGAGAATTGGGCTTCTCTCCTCCAGGGGATCTCACTATTCTAAAAGATCTGTCCAATGGGGGATCTCACTCTACCAGGGGATCTGTTCAATGAGGGATCTAATTTTACCAGGGTATCTGTCCGATTGGGGCTCTCACTCTACCAGGAGATCTTTCTGATGGGGGATCTCAGTCTACCAGAGGATCTGATGGGGGCTCACACTCTACCAGGGGATCTGTCCTATGGGGGATCTAAGGAGATCTGTCCGATGGGGGATCTTACTTTTCCAAGAGATCTGTCCAATGGGGGATCTCACTCTACCAGGGGATCTGTCCGATGGGGGATCTCACTCTACCAGGGGATCTGTCCGATGGGGGATCTTACTCTTTAAAGAGATCTGTCCAATGGGGGATCTTACTTTTCCAAGAGATCTGTCCAATGGGGGATCTCACTCTACCAGGGGATCTGTCCGATGGGGGATCTCACTCTACCAGGGGATCTGTCCGATGGGGGATCTCACTCTACCAGGGGCTCTGTCAGATGGGGAATCTTACTCTTTAAAGAGATCTAGCTGATGGGGACTCCTATTCCCCTTTTTCACTGACATGAAAATCCCAGATTATTGCACGTTAAACCGAGATTTTTATCAGTGAAAATGGATCAACCCGGCCCCAGTGACCCGGTAATCAATCATGTTAGAGAGCAGGGTTTTTCCCGGGAAGGACCCAGGTAAGGCACAATGTAAACGGGTAACCCTGGTTGATCCAACATGGGAACTGTTTACAGCATAAGAACAGCCGGCTCTACACCTGTCAGCTGACGTACCACATTCAAGTTGAGAAAAGCATGAGGCACATTAGAAAACCAGATGCTCTAACAACTTCACCCACTGTAGTGGGAGAGGGACCAGCGGAATAGTGGGACAGGAGCCCCTGAGAGGCAGAACACAGGATTTGTTCCAGTGTACAGTGAGGCCTGAGTATCTACCAAACTGATTAATCAGATCTAGGGCAAGAGTCATAGAAGTGTGGTATCAGAAATGAAGACATGGAGCGTCACCTTATACGTTCTATGGGCCTTATTCAGGTTTGTTAGCAAACTAAAAAAGCACACTAATGAGCAAAATCATGCTGCATGCAGGTGCGGCAGATGTAACATGTGCAGAGAGAGTTAGATTTGGGACAAACACCTTAACTACATCAGACGTCTGGACCTGGGCTACACCTCCAGCATCAAAAACATCCATCACAACAATGGACTAGCGATCAGCCCTAGCTAAATTGACTAAGTAACTCTTCAGCCTATCTGCAAGCACGTATTGGGAGTCTGCTGCAAATAACGGTTTGTAGCGAGGTTTAGCCATTCCATTCATTCTGAGCAGCTAGAAGATTCCAGCCCATCCACTAAGTAAGCTAGTTCTAACTGCCTACAAGAGGACATTGATAAAGCTAAATATTTATCTTATTTAAAACCCTTTAAGAGGTCTAAGAACACTGTACGCTATTGACGTATGGAGTACCGTAAGGGTACGCACGTTGCGTAACAATCGCTTAGCCGTGATCGAGACGCTCGAGCGTCACGTTCGCTCACGGCCAAGAGATCACAGGCAGGCACGCTATTGGCTGCCGACTAACGTAATGGTTCGCTATAGCGTAGCAGACGCTCGGGACCACGAGGAGATCACCAGCGGCGCAGACGCTCACAATGTTAAACCTTTATATCTAAACCATAAACAATGTAATATGCAGTAAAACCTTAGTGTAGAGATAGGGTGTAGATGCAACACAGTGTAACCTTATTAACTTAAAAGCTGTTCGAGCATCACCGACGCTCTGAGAATACTTAACACTATAAGAAATACACAACTACCGGGCTTAGGGTCTAACGCCTTATATGTATGTTATACTTGCAAAAAGAATAATACAGTACAAGTCATACACTACAATATAATATAGACTAACTAACCAGATAACTACACAGGATATACAATACAATACTATTACGTTTAAGGGAATACGAGAGAGAAAGAGGAGGAGAGAGAGAGAGAGAGAGAGATGTGGCTCAGAATAACAAGAAAGACAATATGATTGCGGAGAAAAACTTACGCACAAGGGGAACGATCGCATGCGCCTCGATATCCAGCTCCCGATTATCAGCAATGAGAACCGTTGAAGAGAGTGAGCTGGATATGGTCGGCTTGTCTATTTATGCCCCACACACAATACAATTTAATGGTCCCTACAATCTCATTGTTCATTGGACACAGGAATTCGTCTTCGCACTAAAACAAAAGGTCATAGGTTGATTCATACAGGTGGGCTGTGTCTACTTCCAACTGCTCAGGTGGGTGGGAAACTAGGTTTCCCGCCGCATGGATAAGTAAGTGCAAATAATAGTAAATGGACATAAACTTCTTATGTCCATAACTATTCGCACGAGCGATTAATTCGCTTCAAACCAACACCGGAATATTGCTAATTAAATACTCTTCCGATGGATACTAAACACCACTATATGACCCCTGTCTGACCCTTCGTATCAAACAAAGAGGGATCTCTTTGTCCATGAACATGCTATATTAACTAAACTTTCAGAATCTATCAAAGGGACCATGATCTACAAAATACATTATATGGTTAAAATATGTAACGATTGAGTCGCACGCTACGCACACATAAACTCTACCGTAAATGCACATCCCGTGCGCCTGCGGGTGCACGTAACAGCGGGTATGCGCACGCACGGGAGAGCGTACGCATGCGCAGAGCGGACATGTATGAGGTGCAAATATGGCAGTGTGCATAGTGATATTTTTCTGACTTTGACAGTCCACCCTTTGGCAGTCAACAATAACTGCCACTTCCTAAAACATTTTAAAACGAGAAAAATATATGTCAAGTGTAAATACATTTCCATGATTGGGTAAGGGAGGAGAGGAGAAGGTAGGAAAAAGGGTATGACCTAGTGAGATAGCAGAAGCATGTGTGTATGAATCCATGTTTGGGGGGTCATGTATCATCGTGCCGTACGTGTTTTAAATCAAGCTTCGAGGTATTGCGAAGTATACATTTGAATTCCTTCTTATCCCGTGGTACGGGTCTGTGGATGGGCTGTCAAACTTTACCGAGCTCTTTTCGGCTGTGGTTGTAACAAAATGGGGAAGCACATTTTAATTGATGATACATGAATGGGGGAATATGTGATTGCTGATATCTGTGCCTGTATTCCCTATCGACTATGTGTGTCATTACCTGAAGGTTGTAGAGATGAAGATAAGACACAATTATGGTAAATGCAGTGGTATTCTATGTCAGATTAATGAACATTTGTCGGTTGAAGTCTTGTTCGGTGTCTGTTGAATGCAGTCTTCTTTGGGCTTTTGCCAATAGGTGTGAGCAAAAGCTTTGTCAATGTCCATAGACTTACAAAAGTGTTGGGCTAGCGTAATTTTAAATTTTCTAGGGAAACTGGGGGTCTATGGCATAGTTCATCAAATATCTGTGTATAAGGTTGTCAAAACTTCTTCTTTAATCCATCAGTTGTCTGTATACAGGATCATCAAATTCCTCGTCCTGGTGGGTCTTTTTACCTTGGAGAAAACGGAAAAACAGGTGAAAGAAACGGACCGTATAATCGCATTTTCATCACATCATTGTTTCTACCGTTGGGTCATAAATCAAATCCATTGGAATTATAATTTCCTCACTCCTTAGACTCATTACCCTGGTATGACGTTTGCACTTCATTAAAGCCTGACCGCATCTAAATATCAAGCCAATCGTTATGACAACACCTAAGATACATAGGAGAAACTTCCCTACATCCATTATGACTCCTTGAGCCCATTCTCCTAAACCAGAGAACCAATTTCGCGGGTTCAACCATGACACCCAACCAGTCAGCTCATTACCCACAGCAGCAAAAGTGAGATTGTGTCTCCTGCGAAATTCCCATTTTAATTGGAGAATATCGTCCATCTTTTGGTCTATGACCTCGACCCGGTCCTCGGTACTATTCGTTATATATGTGCAGCATTTCACGCCGTACTGCGTTGCCAGTGTGACACAATATCCACCTGTCACTGCTGTGAGATAATTAAGAACCATTCTATGCTGGACCAGTTCTGTTTTATAAGCTTGAAGTTCTCTTCCAGTATACCTAAACGTGTCATCATACATTTCTGTGATATTGTCTAACAAATTTGCGAGCGCAGATATGTATTTATAATTCAACACTCCTCTGGCGGTGCGAGTGAAATCTAACGCGATTAGAAACTGAATCCCGGTGGATTCATGGATCATGTCAGAGGCCGGATGCTCTGTTCTTTCTATCAGGTGCCGTTTAACTACGTGCTCGTAATGAGTATGAGTATAAGGAGCTTGGGCAACACGGTGTATATCTTTCATTTTTAGCATGTGATACAGTCATTACCTCAGGCAGTACTTTTCCAATATAACACAATCCTTCAGAGTTTGGGGCAAGCCACTTATACGCCTTCCTCCCGCATATGAAATATGCATCATCGGGGAGAACATATGGGACGGAGTAGGACATAACCATATTACACATCCTCCATGTGAAATCTCCTACCCCTAATTCTCCCATCTGTCTAGTACACGTATCAGTTTGTACGATATGTGCACAGTATCCTGGTGATACCTCTCCAACTCTCGTAATCCTACTTCCTAGGGTATACCTATATCGGAAAGATTTTTCTCTACTGGCTATGTGGCGTATAAGCTCTGTATCTGTAGGCATTCTATCTGCTCTATATGAAAAGGTCATGGTTTGGTTACTCCATGACACTTCCCAATTTCCCGGCTTTCGGGGATTGGAAATGTTAAAACATACTAGGGATCTATCCACATGATATTGGTGGAGCTTCAAACTAGGAGGACTGGAGATATTAAACCTCCTGTCCACCGGTCTCCCACCCTTTAGCTCAAGTACCTCCCCTACCGTTAAAGGAAATGGTACTAGTCCTGATTTGCTATGACCTTGAGGTACTTGAGAGCATACCCAACAATCTGTTTGATTTAACACACTACCCACTAAGGAGTGATAGTCACTCAATGGATGCCGGTCCATGTGGATATTAAAACTGGATTGGCATTTCTTGATGCACCCATCCTCAACTACATTGTCACAGAGCCTACAGATACAGTTTTCTTCAGCTAACAATCCTTCACAATTCCTTCTATTGTCAATGCTATCGGATCGTTTTCTGATACTCGCCTTTACTTGTTGATTAAGTTGTTCTTGGAAAACTACGCCTCCATCTTTGTCATCAGAACCCATTCCAGAACCTCTCTCGACCTCCATGGTACTCTCGCCGGAACAGACTGCTCTGGTCAACATCATGGTCAACAGGAAAATCCGGATCACAGTCTCTTGGGGCAAGTCCATCTTATAGGAGGAAACGGAGAAGAATGAGAAGGGGGGAAAAATAATTTGAGGGAGAGAGGATGGGAAGTGGAGAAAAACAATAAAAGGGAACAGGGAATCGACAACTGCTTTTGATCTTGTGATTTCCAATGCTCAGGTGCCGCCTTAGTCCTCCTGGAACAGACACTCCAGTGATACAACTTCCTCTACCGTCTGTTCCTTATCACGGGACCTCTCTGGATCAGCAACCTTCTTACAATGGGACGAATGAACCCAAGTCTCTCTCTCGGCAACCTTCAATGCTGTAGTGCTAGTCAATAAGACTTGGTATGGTCCTTCCCATCTGTCAATAAGGCAACCTGAGCGTAGAAAATTCCGTATCATTACATAATCCCCAGGTTCAATGTCATGACAATTACTATCTGGTAAATCAGGAATCACCAACTTCAAATTATCATTTTGATTCCTTAGCTGTTTACTCATGTTAACCAGGTACTTTACAGTCACTTCATTGTTACACTTCAAATCATCCTGAGGGTTAATCATAACATGCGGTTGTCGACCAAACAAGATTTCAAAGGGAGACAGATTAAGAGGGGACCTGGGAGTGGTTCTGATGCTGTATAGTACAATGGGTAAAGCTTCTGGCCACGTCAATCCCGTTTCTGCCATAACTTTGCTCAGTTTATTTTTAATAGTGCTGTTCACTCTTTCCACCTTCGCACTCGCCTGTGGACGGTATGGAGTGTGCAGCTTGCTATCAATTCCCATCAACTTACACATTCCTTGAAAGACATCACCTGTAAAATGGGTACCCCTATCACTTTCGATTATTCTAGGGATACCATATCTACATACAAATTCCTGCACAATTTTCTTAGCAGTAAACATAGCGGTATTTGTGGCCGCCGGAAATGCTTCGACCCAATTTGAGAACACATCTATACAAACAAGTACATATTTCAAATTTCGACAAGGGGGTAATTGAATAAAATCAATCTGTATTACCTGAAAAGGGCCGCCTGTAGGTGGGATATGAGATGGTTCTGTTGGTATTGCCTTTCCGATATTCTTTCTCAAACAGGTAAGGCATGACATTGCTCTCTTACTCGCATGAGATGAAAATCCTGGGGCGCACCAATATGCTCTTACCAACTTGCACATTCCCTCCTTGCCCAGATGAGTCAGCCCGTGTGCTGCCTCAGCTAAACATGGAAGATATGCTCTGGGGGCCACTGGTTTACCTTGTCCATCCGTCCAGAGTCCTGAGGACTCCTGGCCATATCCCTTTGTCTTCCAGACTGCCTTTTCCCTTGTGGAACACAAATTTTGCATTTCACACAGCTTCTGTGTGTTGATGGTATTAAATACCATCAATTGTGTGGTGTCTGTCTGTCTGGGGGTACCAGCTGCTAACTTAGCAGCTTCATCTGCTCGGCTGTTACCAAGTGATACTGGGTCCTGGCTATATGTGTGTGCTTTACACTTGATAACAGCCACTCTGTCGGGTTCCTGTATCGCTGTTAGAAGCCTTTTGATGTGAGCTGCATGCGCTACCGGTGTACCAGCTGCCGTCATGAAGTTTCTGAGGCGCCATAGGGCTCCGAAATCATGGACTACCCCGAATGCGTATCTAGAGTCGGTGTAGATATTGGCTGATTTGCCCTTAGCCAATTCACATGCTCTGGTTAGGGCGACCAGTTCAGCAACCTGGGCAGAGTGAGGTGGGCCTAGCGGTTCTGCTTCTATGGTGCCTTGGTCATCTACGACTGCGTATCCAGTACACAAGTCTCCCGAGTCTGACTGTCTGTGACAACTACCATCCGTGTAGAAGGTTAGATCTACATCTTCCAGTGGGTTGTCACTGATGTCAGGCCTTGCGGTAAAATTTTGGGTCAAATATTCCATACAATCATGTGTGTCCTCCTTTGTATGAAATCCTCCTTCCCCACCACTCTCATCCTCCACCCTTTGTGCCTGTCCAGGCACACCTGGGAGATATGTTGCAGGATTTAATGCACTGCATCTCCTTATGGTGATGTTTACGGGGGCCATTAGTGCCAATTCCCATCTTGTAAACCGCGCTGATGAGACGTGCCTGGTTTGGGCAGAATTTAGCAAGGCTGACACTGCATGTGGTGTATGAATTGTGAGGTTGTGACCTAGCACTACATCTTCGCTTTTCGTTACTAGCAATGCTATCGCAGCAACGCTTCGCAAGCATGTGGGGAGGGATCGCGCTACCGTATCTAGTTGAGCGCTGTAGTATGCTACTGGCCTGCTGGCATCACCGTGCTTTTGGGTTAGGACGCCTGCCGCGCAACCAGCACTTTCTGTTCCGTACAGCTCAAAGGGTTTCCCATAGTCTGGCATACCTAATGCTGGCGCCTGCGTTAGGCACTGTTTAAGTCTCTCAAATGCCATCTCGGACTCGTCTGTGTGCGAAATCCGATCAGGTTTGTTTGAGGAGACCATCTCCTGCAAAGGTAACGCCAGAATGGAAAACCCTGGGATCCAGTTACGGCAATACCCACACATTCCTAAAAACGTTCTGATCTGTTGCTGGGTTTGAGGCAGAGTCATGTCTCTAATTGCTTGAATTCTATCAGCGGTCAGGTGTCTCAGTCCTTGTGTTAGACAGTGTCCCAAATATTTTACTTTAGTTTGGCATAATTGCAACTTGTCTTTGGAAACCTTGTGTCCTGTGTCTGAAAGATGAAACAGGAGCTGTTTCGTATCCTTCAGGGAGGCTTCCAATGAATCTGAACACAGTAGTAAATCATCCACGTACTGTATCAATACTGATCCACTCCCTGGTTGGAAAGACTGTAAACAATCATGCAAAGCCTGAGAAAATATACTTGGACTGTCTATGAAACCTTGTGGTAATCGAGTCCATGTGTATTGGACTCCTCTGTATGTAAATGCAAACAAATATTGGCTGTCAGGGTGCAGAGGTACCGAAAAGAAAGCGGAGCAGAGGTCAATAACAGTGAAAAATTTCGCAGTGGGAGGGATTTGCATAAGGATGACAGCTGGATTTGGCACTACGGGGAACTGACTCTCAACTATTTTGTTAATCCCCCTTAGATCCTGCACTAGCCGGTAACCCCTCCCCCCACTCTTTTTCACAGGGAAGATGGGACTATTGGCAGTGCTGGATGTTCTTACCAGAATGCCCTGTTGTAGCAAGCGCTCTATTACTGGGTAAACTCCTAACTCCACCTCTGGCTTCAGAGGGTACTGTGGGATTTTTGGAGCTATCCTACCATCTTTTACTTGTACAACTACCGGAGCTACGTTTGCCATTAATCCAGTGTCCTGTCCATCTTTAGTCCAAAGTGACTCTGGTATCTGGGATGTCATTTCTTCTACTTGGGATGGAGTCCTATTTGTCATAATGGTATGTGACATTAATTTTGATGGGGAGTCTAACATGTCTCGCACTTCCTGAGCGTGATTCTCAGGTATGTCCAAGAATACACCTTCAGGAGTACAATAAATGACGCACCCCATTTTACCAATAAGTCTCTTCCCAGGAGATTAGTCGGTGCCGATGCAGCCAGCAAAAAGGAATGCTTGGTATGTAAAGGCCCTATTGTAATCTCGGCTGGTTTGCTAACAGGGTAATGCTGGACTACTCCCGTTACTCCCATGGCTGGAATTGTCTTACCAGTGGTTCTCATGCCCACTGTCGAATTTATCACTGATTTGGCTGCCCCCGTATCTACAAGAAAGTTTAATGTTTTACCAGCTACATTAATTGCAATTTCAGGTTTACTTCCAAGACTTGCAATCAATTTTACTGGCTGCAGATTACAGGTATGGCCACACCCCTATTGGGTATGGTGACCTCCCTGAATCCCGCTGGCAGCAACTACTTGTGAAGGGGTTAAATGGGAACTACCAGAGGCTTGCCAGTCTCTGTTCGGGGGGTATCTTTTTGTTTCCCCTGCATGTGGCTCATAACTCCGTTTCTGCGGACCCTGCTCCCAATGTCGTGTGTCGTGTCGTTGTCTAGGGGGTTGATATGAGTTTTGTGAATTTTTCACTCTACAATCTCGTGCCATGTGTCCCTGTCTATGACAAGAAAAACAAGTTACCACATTTGACTTACCCACAGGGTTTGGTGATTTATACAAAGGCTGCCTTGTGGTCAGGGCCTGTATACTTACGGCCATTAATTTATCACCTTGTGATTCCCTGTGTCTGGTGATATTCCGATCGTGATCAACAGCTGCCTCTCTCAAAGTAGCCACCGACAGACCTCGCCAACATGGTTGCGTGGTCTGCACCCTTGTCTTTAATGCCTCTTTTAAACCATCCATTAGTACAGATACTGCTACTTCTCGATGGTTTATGTTTGTTTTAATGTCCTCTATGCCTGTGTATTTTGCCATTTCTAGTAATGCCCTGTGAAAATATTCTGCAGCAGTTTCTGACTCTTTTTGTTTAATGGAGAAAATCTTGTTCCATTTAACTACAGCTGGAAAGTACTCTTTTAACTGTAAACTTATCCTTTTTACATTATCTTTGTTGTACACATCTGTAAGAGGTACATCCTGATCCAATCCACAGTCAGCTAAAAATTGAGCTGCGTCGACATTGGAGGGTAAACATGCCCTCAGCAATATCTGCCAGTCTTTGTTATTGGGCTCTAAAGTGTTCCCTAGGTCTCTGATGTATTTCTGGCTAGCAACTAAGTCTTTCCTAGGGTCAGGGAATTCAGACACTATGGTTCTTAATTCCATTCGGGAAAATGGGCTATACATGGCAATGTTCCTAATGGGAGTGACTCCTGTGGTGTCTGTTTTCCCATTTGGAACAGCTATCACCCTAACAGGATTAAGTCTAGCAACATCATTCTGTGTAGATTCTACAGCCTGTGGTGAAATGGTTTCAGCATAGTGTATGGTGCCGTACTTACCCGTAGATACGACCTCACCTGTCCCTCCGCTAGGGGCCTTTGTTACTAATCTTAAGGGTTGGGCCGTGCCTACTGTAGTTTCTGATATGGTGGCTGCTAGAGAGAGCGCTGATATTGTTGCCGATTCGTCCTCTTGATCACACTCCTGGGGAAAGTTCAAAACAGGGTACAACTTGCACGGGTTAATACTTGCATTGGTTAACTTATTAACATTTACACAGTTGCTAAGTGTTTGTTTGTTACACCCTAGTGCGTCATTCTCCGCAACCAATTTCTCTCCTGATATGTATGGTGGCGGCGGGGCCGTGGCTATCAATTTCTTGATAGGATTAGATCCTGCCGCCAGAGCCAATCCTCTCTGTATTTCACCCTCCTGTTGCCATAACTGCAAATAATCATAATGTTGGATTCGTCTCTTTGTTGATTTAATGAGACATATCCTCCTCCTTAAATTTTGTAACACTTCTGGGCTAAAGCTACCTACTCTTGGGAATTTCTCCCCGTCATGCACTGTCATTCTCTCCCATTCATCACATAAAACCTCTGTGTGTGAACCATATTTTTCACACATTACGTACCTTGCCGACCCGACTGGTCGGTTCACTGAATCAACCCGAACCGAGGTTGATCGCCCCCTTCCTGAACAATTGGCCCCCATAACTTGCAGGTGTTGCTTTCACCACCTCTGACCTTCAATCAGGGTCTTCAGCGAACCCTTACAAAAACCAAAATGTTCACGATAGGCTGACGGTGGCGGTTTACCGAGTACCCCACTCACTCGCCCACGCCGACCAATACGACCTACACACTGCCTTAGTGCTGGCGTACTCGACCCAGGGCCCCTAGGAACCTCTATTTACTGGAACATGTGAGTGTGTTCCGCAGAGCATTGACCCTTTCCAGTAACTATTGGCTGTTGGACAATTCCTGAGTGACCAGCGAACTTCCCTTCAGAAAATAAAAAATTACACAAATCACGTCAGAATGTACAAATAGTGTTTATGACCGGTTTCGTACACAAATGGTACTGGTCAGACTAACTAATGCACACAATTACGTGCGGTACAATCGTTCAGCACATAAGCAACTAATCTTATGTGCAGAGCGACCAGTGGAATCGAAAATTTCGGCTGCGAATTCCTTCAGCCAGAGCTTTATTGGCCTATATGGGTTCTGCACCAACCCCCTGGGTTGTGCTACTTATCTCTATCTATAGCGGACTTCTTTGTCTGCTGTACCTGGACCTCCTGGTCTGTTCTGGACCTCCTGGTCTGTGCTACAGTATGCCCTCCTGGTCTGCTATACTCTACTGCTCAAATTTTATATTTAACAAGGGATGCCTCCCTAGCCACCATGTACGACACTTACATGCATGTACCTCTGCGAGAACTCGACTTCTTGTGGTTCAACCTTGAAAATTGTATAAACTTATATATACAAAACACTCACTCATCACATGTATACTTTTGTTTCTATTTCTGCGCAGAAATGTTCTTTAAACCAGATGTGTTGTGAATTTGGAGAAGGATCTGTTAGTCTAAATTTCGAACACTAAAATAAACTTGCGCTATTTATCGCGTTGCCACCTTTTCGCCTGCTAAAATATAACACTAGCGTGTGATTTGAGTTACGTGGGCGTACCCGGACGCTCCGTTGCGTAATTTACGCTGCGTGCGTCGGCCTTTGCGTACGCGAGTCTCAGCCCTTTGTTAGAGACACGTGTACACAAAGCCAATGTCCACCGTAGCACAATGTACACGTTTATCAATGTAGATGATCCTCGATCATCTACCGAACCCCACACCAATCTCTCCTTGTACCTTTAGGTAGAGCTGCGTGTGTGCTTTACACTTTATCCCTTAATATATTACTTTTACACTTTAACTGTGAAATAGCGACAAATCTCTCTTAGCACGTTTATCAATTATAAAATGGCAAACAGGAGAGTGATATGAAAATACACGAATGAAAAAGAAATGCAGATATGTGCGTGCGTGCGTACGCAAGACAGAAATAAACAGTTTTAAAAGACACTAGCGTGTTGTTCTTACCTCCGGTTCCGGATTCCCTCAGCACCCTTTACTAAGCGAAGCAGACGCTTATCCAGACAGCACTACGAGGAATATGATCTCCCGCCCTTTGCTGATGGATAATGTCTGCTGAAATTACCTAGCAGAGATATGTGAACGACTGGACGAGCCGCCAATTGATAAAGCTAAATATTTATCTTATTTAAAACCCTTTAAGAGGTCTAAGAACACTGTACGCTATTGACGTATGGAGTACCGTAAGGGTACGCACGTTGCGTAACAATCGCTTAGCCGTGGTCGAGACGCTCGAGCGTCACGTTCGCTCACGGCCAAGAGATCACAGGCAGGCACGCTATTGGCTGCCGACTAACGTAATGGTTCGCTATAGCGTAGCGGACGCTCGGGACCACGAGGAGATCACCAGCGGCGCAGACGCTCACAATGTTAAACCTTTATATCTAAACCATAAACAATGTAATATGCAGTAAAACCTTAGTGTAGAGATAGGGTGTAGATGCAACACAGTGTAACCTTATTAACTTAAAAGCTGTTTGAGCATCACCGACGCTCTGAGAATACTTAACACTATAAGAAATACACAACTACCGGGCTTAGGGTCTAACGCCTTATATGAATGTTATACTTGCAAAAAGAATAATACAGTACAAGTCATACACTACAATATAACATAGACTAACTAACCAGATAACTACACAGGATATACAATACAATACTATTACATTTAAGGGAATACGAGAGAGAAAGAGGAGGAGAGAGAGAGAGAGAGAGAGAGAGAGATGTGGCTCAGAATAACAAGAAAGACAATATGATTGCAGAGAAAAACTTACGCACAAGGGGAACGATCGCATGCGCCTCGATATCCAGCTCCCGATTATCAGCAATGAGAACCGTTGAAGAGAGTGAGCTGGATATGGTCGGCTTGTCTATTTATGCCCCACACACAATACAATTCAATGGTCCCTACAATCTCATTGTTCATTGGACACAGGAATTCGTCTTCGCACTAAAACAAAAGGTCATAGGTTGATTCATACAGGTGGGCTGTGTCTACTTCCAACTGCTCAGGTGGGTGGGAAACTAGGTTTCCCGCCGCATGGATAAGTAAGTGCAAATAATAGTAAATGGACATAAACTTCTTATGTCCATAACTATTCGCACGAGCGATTAATTCGCTTCAAACCAACACCGGAATATTGCTAATTAAATACTCTTCCGATGGATACTAAACACCACTATATGACCCCTGTCTGACCCTTCGTATCAAACAAAGAGGGATCTCTTTGTCCATGAACATGCTATATTAACTAAACTTTCAGAATCTATCAAAGGGACCATGATCTACAAAATACATTATATGGTTAAAATATGTAACGATTGAGTCGCACGCTACGCACACATAAACTCTACCGTAAATGCACATCCCATGCGCCTGCGGGTGCACGTAACAGCGGGTATGCGCACGCACGGGAGAGCGTACGCATGCGCAGAGCGGACATGTATGAGGTGCAAATATGGCAGTGTGCATAGTGATATTTTTCTGACTTTGACAACATCAACTCCACTTCCTGGCATTTATTGAAGTATTAAATTTAGCACAGCTACAATCAACTCGGAATGACCCCCAATGTTTCCAGAATGGCTGCCCACACTGGCCCACCAAATCTAGCCTGATGACAAGAAGTGGTGCGAGATCCCTCTAGAGTCTAGGCTAAACACTTTCATTTTGGAATGTGATGGTGTAACCTTTAGCCATCTTACAGACAATGGTCCACCTTCCAAGCAAGGAACATACAGAAAACCAGTTTGTTCCTGTTTGTATTAAGGCACAAGAGAAGACCCACTCTTGGAATATTAATTCTGGTCTGACTATAGTACTACATTCTCACAAATCCTCACTGGATAACAGTGTTTCAGTCTAAAATTTAGATAGCTAATTAGTTTAATTATTCAGTTTAGCCACAACTACATTAAGCTCTAAACTGCCAACTATTGTCCTTCTGTACTCCCTTTGAAATACAGTTTTGAGTTACTCACATACACTTTGCAGATTTCACTGTAAAAAATGCTTGTATTCTTCTGAGTTATATATGGGCCTAAAACATGTAGCAGAATATGCTGAATATGTTACTACATTGAATTATTAATATGTAGGGATGGAATCTGGGATAATATTTCTGGTTAAAATAACAGGTATACTTCATGTGAGGGTACCGCATTTAGGACATAAAGCCAACCTTTATTCTAGGGCCCCTTTAAATACAGCACTCACACCGATTATGAGACAGGTGCCTTATCATAACACATTTTTTGAAAGGTAGTGTAAAAACAATACAAATCTACTAGGCAACATAGCAAAATACTCAAAAGTCTGTAACAACATCTCATAATTAATAGGTTAAACACAAGTCTCCCCAAAAATCATCAGAGACAGTTACCCCATTTTAACACAATTCCCACCAGGATCTTTGGTAATCAGTTCCAGCAGATTCATGTAAACAGCTACTGCAAGCTCTCCAGGGTCCCTGATGCACAGCTTCTGCACATCATCAACATGGTGGGGTCCCAGCACTATACTCTGTCATCTGCAGCTTACAGGGATATACCAGCGGACCTCCCAGCACCTTTCAGGATACCTGTTTCCTGGGCTCTATAAGCAAAGAGAGCTCCTGCTGCCAAACACACACTGCTCTTGGGAGATTCCAGCACACAAGATTTGGACCTTCCCCAGCACCTGATCCCTTTTAAACCCACTTTAATACATGACTAGGGGTGTGTTCATTTCAGCATTAAGCACTTAGAAAAAGGTATAAGGTAATAAACTTCCACAACATGCAGAACACACAATGGTAGCTTATAATACAGCTCTGCCTAAAGTCCCTTCAGTATATCTTCCAAGCAATAAGCCCATACTTGTTGCCATAATCAATGAGATCTTTCTAAACAATTAAACCGGTCATTTCTAGTACCTCACTATTGTAGGAGATGTGCCTGGCAGAGGATTTCTTCCTTGAAAAGTATGTTTCTGTTTCAGGAAGTCTCTAATTCTTTATCGCTGTTACTGTCTAACTCTCTGTAGAGTGCTCCGTCTACTTATACATCCGTCTTTTTCATTCTCTCCATTAACCATGTTGTTATTATTCTGCTTCACCTTAGTGGAACCTGTAACAGAGGCCGATCTGACTCCATCCGTAGAGAGTTCAATTGCAGGTAACTTCCTGTGTATGGGTCTTCCTATATACGTATTATGTCACTTCCTATATACATTCTATTACTTCCTGTGTATGGGTCTTCCTATACACATACTATGTCACTTCCTATATACATTCTATTACTTCCTGTGTATGGGTCTTCCTATACACATATTATGTCACTTCCTATATACATTCTATTACTTCCTGTGTAAGGGTCTTCCTATACACATATTATGTCACTTCCTATATACATTCTATTACTTCCGGTGTATGGGTCTTCCTATACACGTATTATGTCACTTCCTATATACATTCTATAACTTCCTGTGTATGGCTCTTCCGAAACACATATTATGTCACTTCCTATATACATTCTATAACTTTCTGTGTATGGCTCTTCCGAAACACATATTATGTCACTTTCTATATACATTCTATTACTTCCTGTGTATGGGTCTTCCTATACACATATTATGTCACTTCCTATATACATTCTATAACTTCCTGTGTATGGCTCTTCCGAAACACATATTATGTCACTTCCTATGTACATTCTATTACTTTCTGTGTATGGGTCTTCCTATATACGTATTATGTCACTTCCTATATACATTCTATAACTTCCTGTGTATGGCTCTTCCGAAACACATATTATGTCACTTCCTATATACATTTTATAACTTCCTGTGTATGGGTCTTCCTATACACATATTATGTCACTTTCTATATACATTCTATTACTTCCTGTGTATGGGTCTTAATATACACGTATTTTGTCACTTCCTATATACATTCTATTACTTCCTGTGTATGGGTCTTCCTATACACGTATTATGTCACTTCCTATATACATTCTATTACTTCCTGTGTATGGGTCTTCCTATATATGTATTATGTCACTTCCTATATACATTCTATTACTTCCTGTGTATGGGTCTTCCTATACACATATTATGTCACTTCCTATATACATTCTATTACTTCCTGTGTACAGGTCTTCCTATACACGTATTATGTCACTTCCTATATACATTCTATAACTTCCTGTGTATGGCTCTTCCGAAAAACATATTATGTCACTTCCTATATACATTCATATTACTTCCTGTGTATGGGTCTTCCTATATACGTATTATGTCACTTCCTACAAACATTCTATTACTTCCTGTGTATGGGTCTTCCTATATACGTATTATGTCACTTTCTATATACATTTTATTACTTCCTGTGTATGGGTCTTCCTATATACGTATTATGTCACTTCCTATATACATTCTATTACTTCCTGTGTATGGGTCTTCCTATACACATATTATGTCACTTCCTATATACATTCTATTACTTCCTGTGTATAGGTCTTCCTATATACATATTATGTCACTTCCTACATACATTATATTACTTCCTGTGTATGGGTCTTCCTATATACGTATTATGTCACTTTCTGTATACATTCTATTACTTCCTGTGTATGGGTCTTCCTATATACGTATTATGTCACTTTCTATATACATTCTATTACTTCCTGTGTATGGGTCTTCCTATACACATATTATGTCACTTCCTATATACATTCTATAACTTCCTGTGTATGGCTCTTCCGAAACACATATTATGTCACTTCCTATGTACATTCTATTACTTTCTGTGTATGGGTCTTCCTATATACGTATTATGCCACTTCCTATATACATTCTATAACTTCCTGTGTATGGCTCTTCCGAAACACATATTATGTCACTTCCTATATACATTTTATAACTTCCTGTGTATGGCTCTTCCGAAACGCATATTATGTCACTTTCTATATACATTCTATTACTTCCTATGTATGGGTCTTCCTATACACGTATTATGTCACTTCCTATATACATTTTATTACTTCCTGTGTATGGGTCTTCCTATACACGTATTATGTCACTTCCTATATACATTCTATTACTTCCTGTGTATGGGTCTTCCTATATATGTATTATGTCACTTCCTATATACATTCTATTACTTCCTGTATATGGGTCTTCCTATACACATATTATGTCACTTCCTATATACATTCTATTACTTCCTGTGTATGGGTCTTCCTATATACGTATTATGTCACTTCCTACATACATTCTATTACTTCCTGTGTATGGGTCTTCCTATATACGTATTATGTCACTTTCTATATACATTCCATTACTTCCTGTGTATGGGTCTTCCTATATACTGTAACACTGTAGGGGTGCAAGGTGCCTTTTCCTGGGGAATATGGCAGCACGCAGCAGCTGAGGAACAACACAAGTCCAGTTTCTGGTACAACTGACCCCGGCCAGTTTTATTGAAACAGAAAATAAAACAAACCCCAAAATAAAAATACCTTGCCTGTCCGGCACTAACTAAACATAAGATGTTCCTAACTGTCACTAAACAAAACACAGAGTTCTTCAGTACATACTGTATAGCTTACTTGCATCAGAAAGCGTGTCTCTCACACACAGATCCTGCAGCCTTCCCAGGCAGTCTGCCCATACTAATCAGGTTAGAAGCACGATATCACTCTTACACAGCTGAAACCCTGATTAGCCCTCTGTGAGGCCAAAGACCCGAACTGGGCCCAATGTCTAGAACTCGCCTTATCTCTCTCTCAGAGCCTTTTCCCAGTTTTTACAGCAAACTGAAAAGGTTCAGACAAAACAAAAAGCATTTTTCCTAGAAGTTAACATTTTCTAAAACATGTAAGACAAGAACCTGGGACAAATATACCTGCCCTCAAACACTATCCCAGTGTTCTTGTCACATATCCCCCTCCCCTGTTTCGACCTAGGGGCCGGAACACTTGTAGCCCCCAAACAGAAGATGCGAGACAATGCATCTGCGTTGGCCAATTGTGTTCCCGGTCTATGTTCGACAGTAAACTTAAAGTCCTGCAACGCTAGAAACCATCTAGTTACACGAGCATTCTTGCCTCTATTTACATACATCCATTTTAAAGGGGCATGGTCTGTCACTAGTCTGAATTGTCTACCCAAGAGGTAATATCTCAAGGTATCTAGTGCCCACTTAATGGCCAAAGCCTCCTTTTCCACAATGGCATACCTTTTTTCATGCTCATTGAGTTTCCTACTCAAATAAATGATAGGGTGTTCGTCCCCATCTCTGGTTTGGGACAGCACAGCACCTATCCCTACCTCTGAGGCATCTGTCTGTACCACAAATTCTTTTGAAAAATCTGGGGTTATCAACACCGGTTGTGAACACAAAGCCACTTTTAACGCTTGGAACGCCTTTTCTGCATCAGGGTTCCATTTCACCACATTTGACTGCTTCCCTTTGGTAAGGTCTGACAACGGCACCGCTGTGGTCGCAAAATTAGGAATAAACCGTCTATAGTACCCAGTAATTCCCAAAAAAGCCCTTACCTGTTTTTTATTCACTGGACGAGGCCAGTTTTGAATAGCATCAACTTTATTCAATTGGGGCCTAATCAGACCTCTGCCTATGGTGAAGCCCAAGTATTTGACCTCCTCCATTGCGAGGCAGCACTTCTTTGGGTTAGCAGTTAACCCTGCCTCTCTGATTGAGTCCAGTACTGCTTGTACTTTAACCAAATGTGACCCCCAGTCTGTACTGTGAATTACCACATCATCCAAATAGGCAGCTGCATATTTTCTATGGGGCCTCAAAATTTTATCCATCGCCCGTTGAAAGGTTGCTGGAGCCCCATGCAACCCAAAGGGTAACATCTTATACTGGTACAGCCCCTCCGGAACCGAAAAGGCTGTTTTTTCTTTGGCGCTATCAGATAAAGGTATTTGCCAGTAACCTTTGGTCAGGTCCAATGTGGTGAGAAACCTGGCTGTTCCCAGCCTTTCTACAAGCTCATCCACACGGGGCATGGGGTATGCGTCAAACTTGGACACCTCATTTAACTTACGAAAGTCATTACAGAAGCGTATGCTACCGTCGGGCTTCGGGATGAGCACTATGGGACTGGACCACTCACTGTTAGACTCCTCTATGACTCCAAGTTCTAACATGGTTTTAACTTCCTTAGAAATAGCTTCTCGCTGAGCTTCAGGAATCCTATATGGCTTTAAATGAACCCTGACCCCTGGTTCTGTGACAATGTCATGTTTTATTATGGTCGTTCGGCCAGGCAGCTCTGAAAATACCTCCCTATTTTGGATGAGAAATTCTTTAACCTGATTGTTCTGATCAGCTGATAATGTCTCTGACACCTTCACTGCGGGAAGCAACCGGGGTGAAGACACCGAAGGGCAAGGCTCCGCTGACAGAGACAACCTATCTTTCCAGGGTTTGATTAAGTTAACATGGTAGATCTGTTCGGGTTTTCTCTTTCCCGGCTGGTATACTTTGTAATTAACCTCATTCACTTTTTCCCTAATCTCAAATGGACCCTGCCATTTAGCTAGGAATTTGCTTTCCACAGTGGGTACCAAAACAAGAACTCTATCTCCAGGAGCAAATTCCCGTATCTTGGCACTCCGGTTATAGACCCTCTGTTGAGCACTTTGGGCCTGTTCCATGTGTTCTCTGACAACAGGTACCACGGCTGCAATCCTATCCTGCATTTGTGTTACATGCTCAATAACGCTTCTATAAGGAGTGGGCTGTCCTTCCCACGTCTCTTTGGCAACATCCAACAGCCCTCTGGGGTGTCTACCATACAACAAATCAAATGGAGAAAACCCCGTAGAGGACTGAGGAACTTCTCTGATGGCCATTAACAAGTAGGGCAACAAACAATCCCAGTTTTCCCCATCTCTCTCAACAACCTTTTTTAACATACTTTTTAATGTTTTATTAAACCTTTCCACCAACCCGTCAGTTTGGGGATGGTAGATGGACGTCCTGAGGTGAGTGACCTTAAATAACTTGCACAATTCTTTCATGATCCTTGACATAAATGGAGTACCTTGGTCAGTCAAAATTTCTTTTGGTATTCCCACTCTACTAAATACCTGCACCAGCTCCCTAGCTATCGCCTTGGTTGTGATAGTGCGTAAAGGGACAGCCTCAGGATATCGAGTGGCATAGTCCATAATTACCAGGATATACTGATGGCCCCGAGCAGACTTTAACAAGGGCCCCACGAGATCCATGGCTATTCTGTCAAACGGGACCTCTATAATAGGCATGGGAACTAGTGGGCTCCTGAAATGGGGTCTAGGGGCATGATACTGGCATTCAGGACAGGAAGAACAATATTCAGACACTTCTTTATAAACCCCTGGCCAAAAGAACCTTTGTAAAACTCTTTCAGTGGTTTTTTCTGCCCCTAAATGTCCTGCGGTAACGTGACTATGAGCTAAATCTAGTACCGTTCTCCGATAAGGCTGGGGAACTACCAGCTGTTCCACCACATCCTCACCCCTTTTGACAATGTGGTACAAGAGCTCATTACAGATGGCCATGTGGGGATACGTAACCCTGTCACCTGGTACCACAGGTTCCCCATTAACAATCTTAACATTCTCTCTAGCCTTTATTAAGGTAGGATCCTTTAACTGTTCAGACGCAAACAGATCCTTCTTTACCTCCAGGTCAGGCACGTTTTCAGTTCTAACTACTATGTCTCTGTTCCCGGCAAGAGGGTCCTCACTGGACTCCCCATCTGTCTCTTCCCCAGCCAAACTAGCAAAAGGCAAAGGGCCAGAAAGTTCAGAAGACCCACGTACATCCATAAAATCACCGGTATTATCAACTGGCTTTTTACTTCTCACAGTTTCCAAAAATGAGGAAAATCCCTCCCTATTATGGCCTCATGCACCAAGGTAGGAACCAGTCCCACTTTAACCATTGCTGACCCACAACAAGTTTCTATATTCACCTCAGCAGTGGCATAATGTTGGGTATCCCCATGTATGCAAGTTACCCCAATAGGTATTTGCTGGACCTTTAAGGGGTTCACTAACCCAGCTTTCACGAGGGTAACTAAACTTCCTGAATCTAGCAAGGCCTCTACCCGGTTACCTTCTAAGAACACATCACACATTTGTTTTTCCAGCTCAGGTGAAGGTACCACAGTACAGGCTAACCTAGCAAAGAAAGACATTCTGCGACATTCAAAGGCAGCATCACATTGCATGGGTTCTTGCGTGACTGGGCAATTGGCAATAACATGACCTGGCATACCACACCTAAAACATTTAACCACACGATTATCAACCCATTTGGGCAGCATAGACCGTTCTTGCCCCATTGGCCTGTTTCCAGGGCCAGTGTTTACAGTCTCTCCAGCCTTGCGTTCTCTTAACCGCCCAGCAACGTTTTCCCACGGAACAGTCTTACCAGTCTTTACTGAAGGGCGCTGTCGAGGATCTATGGGTTGCTGGGTGGTCATCAGTAGTTCCTCTGCTGCCAAATACCTCTCTACCATGTCCACTAATTGGTCAGCAGTACCCGGGTTTCCATGGCTCACCCACTTGCGCAGGACCATGGGCAAAGATCTCAAGTAGCGGTCCATGACGACTCTTTCCACCATCTGGGGACCAGTTAATGTCTCTGGCTGTAGCCATTTTTTTGTTAGCTGAATAAGGTCGTGCATCTGGGAGCGCGGAGGCTTCTCCATGGCGTACAGCCAACGGTGCACCCGTTGTGCTCGTACTGACAGCGTGACTCCCAGGCGGGTCAGGATCTCAGTCTTTAGTTTATCATAGTCCCGAGCCTCAGCAGGGCTTAAATCAAAGTAAGCTTTTTGGGGCTCACCTGACAGGAAAGGTGCCAGCAGACTGGCCCACTGTGCTTTCGGCCAGTTCTCACGCTCGGCAGTCCTTTCAAACGTGGTCAGATAGGCCTCCACATCATCAGCCTCTGTCATTTTCTGCAGGAAGTGACTGGCTCGTATAGAACTAGAGCTGGTTGGAGCACTGACGGCCACATCTCCAACCCGAGCTGCAAGTCTCTGCACCACTTCTGCTAAGGCCTCTCTATCCTGACGCTGTTGCCTGTAAAGTTCATCAACAACTGCCTGCTGTTGTCTCTTATTTTCCTCCATTGCCACCTGCTGCTGTCTGTTGGCCTCCTGCTGTAGTCTCCAATTTTCCTCCATTGCCACCTGCTGCTGTCGGTTGGCCTCCTGCTGAGCCGCTGTAGCTTGCAGCAAGGCTTTAAGCAGATCCTCCATGTCAACAGATTTTTCAGGCGGCTTTGCAGCTGCTTTCACCCAGGACATATATCAAACCCTCAGGGGTGAGTCTCAGTAACTTCACACTGGGCTGTATCTGCATAAACCACCGTTTTCTGCAGGCCTCACAAAGCTGCTGCTTTCACTTATGCGCAGAACGGCCTGCTCGCATTCTCCACCAAGTTGTAACACTGTAGGGGTGCAAGGTGCCTTTTCCTGGGGAATATGGCAGCACGCAGCAGCTGAGGAACAACACAAGTCCAGTTTCTGGTACAACTGACCCCGGCCAGTTTTATTGAAACAGAAAATAAAACAAACCCCAAAATAAAAATACCTTGCCTGTCCGGCACTAACTAAACATAAGATGTTCCTAACTGTCACTAAACAAAACACAGAGTTCTTCAGTACATACTGTATAGCTTACTTGCATCAGAAAGCGTGTCTCTCACACACAGATCCTGCAGCCTTCCCAGGCAGTCTGCCCATACTAATCAGGTTAGAAGCACTATATCACTCTTACACAGCTGAAACCCTGATTAGCCCTCAACTGGGCCCAATGTCTAGAACTCGCCTTATCTCTCTCTCAGAGCCTTTACCCAGCTTTTACAGCAAACTGAAAAGGTTCAGACAAAACAAAAAGCATTTTTCCTAGAAGTTAACATTTTCTAAAACATGTAAGACAAGAACCTGGGACAAATATACCTGCCCTCAAACACTATCCCAGTGTTCTTGTCACAATACGTATTATGTCACTTCCTATATACATTCTATTACTTCCTGTGTATGGGTCTTCCTATACACATATTATGTCACTTCCTATATACATTCTATTACTTCCTGTGTATAGGTCTTCTTATATACATATTATGTCACTTCCTACATACATTCTATTACTTCCTGTGTATGGGTCTTCTTATACACATATTATGTCACTTCCTATATACATTCTATTACTTCCTGTGTACGGGTCTTCCTATACACATATTATGTCACTTCCTATATACATTCTATTACTTCCTGTGTACGGGTCTTCCTATACACGTATTATGTCACTTCCTATATACATTCTATAACTTCCTGTGTATGGCTCTTCCGAAAAACATATTATGTCACTTCCTATATACATTCTATTACTTCCTGTGTATGGGTCTTCCTATATACGTATTATGTCACTTCCTACATACATTCTATTACTTCCTGTGTATTGGTCTTCCTATATACGTATTATGTCACTTTCTATATACATTCTATTACTTCCTGTGTACGGGTCTTCCTATACACATATTATGTCACTTCCTATATACATTCTATTACTTCCTGTGTACGGGTCTTCCTATACACATATTATGTCACTTCCTATATACATTCTATTACTTCCTGTGTACGGGTCTTCCTATACACGTATTATGTCACTTCCTATATACATTCTATAACTTCCTGTGTATGGCTCTTCCGAAAAACATATTATGTCACTTCCTATATACATTCTATTACTTCCTGTGTATGGGTCTTCCTATATACGTATTATGTAACTTCCTATATACATTCTATTACTTCCTGTGTATGGGTCTTCCTATACACATATTATGTCACTTCCTATATACATTCTATTACTTCCTGTGTATAGGTCTTCCTATATACATATTATGTCACTTCCTACATACATTCTATTACTTCCTGTGTATGGGTCTTCCTATATACGTATTATGTCACTTTCTCTGACGTCCTAGTGGATGCTGGGAACTCCGTAAGGACCATGGGGAATAGCGGCTCCGCAGGAGACTGGGCACAAAAGTAAAGCTTTAGGACTACCTGGTGTGCACTGGCTCCTCCCCCTATGACCCTCCTCCAAGCCTTAGTTAGATTTTTGTGCCCGGCCGAGAAGGGTGCACACTATGGGCTCTCCTGAGCTTCTTAGTGAAAGTTTAGTTTTAGGTTTTTTATTTTCAGTGAGACCTGCTGGCAACAGGCTCACTGCATCGAGGGACTAAGGGGAGAAGAAGCGAACTCACCTGCGTGCAGAGTGGATTGGGCTTCTTAGGCTACTGGACACCATTAGCTCCAGAGGGACCGAACACAGGCCCAGCCTCGGAGTCCGGTCCCAGAGCCGCGACGCCGGCCCCCTTACAGAGCCAGAAGCAAGAAGAGGTCCGGAAAATCGGCGGCAGAAGACATCCTGTCTTCACCAAGGTAGCGCACAGCACTGCAGCTGTGCGCCATTGCTCCTCAGCACACTTCACACTTCGGTCACTGAGGGTGCAGGGCGCTAGGGGGGGGCGCCCTGAGCAGCAATAAAAACACCTTGGCTGGCGAAAATACATCACATATAGCCCCCAGGGCTATATGGATGAATTTTAACCCCTGCCAGATTCCACAGAAAAACGGAAGAAAAGGCCGTAGAGAAGGGGGCGGAGCCTATCTCCTCAGCACACTGGCGCCATTTTCTCTCACAGCTCCGTTGGAGCGAAGCTCCCTGGCTCTCCCCTGCAGTTACTACACTACAGAAAGGGGTTAAAAAAGAGAGGGGGGCACTAATTAGGCGCAGTATAACAATACAGCAGCTATAAGGGGAAAAACACTTATATAAGGTTATCCCTGTATATATATATATATATATATAGCGCTCTGGTGTGTGCTGGCATACTCTCCCTCTGTCTCCCCAAAGGGCTAGTGGGGTCCTGTCCTCTATCAGAGCATTCCCTGTGTGTGTGCTGTGTGTCGGTACGTTGTGTCGACATGTATGAGGAGGAAAATGATGTGGAGGCGGAGAAATTGCCTGTAACAGAGATGTCACCCCCTAGGGAGTCGACACCTGAGTGGATGAGCTTATGGAAGGAATATGTGACAGTGTCAGCTCTTTACAAAAGATTGATGACATGAGACAGCCGGCGACTCAGCATGTGCCTGTCCAGGGGTCTCAAAAGCCATCAGGGGCTCTAAAACGCCCGTTACCGCAGATGGCAGATACAGACGCCGACACGGATACTGACTCCAGTGTCGACGATTAAGAGACGAATGTGACTTCCAGTAGGGCCACACGTTACATGATTGAGGCTATGGAAAATGTTTTTACACATTTCTGATAATACCAGTACCACTAAAAAGGGTATTATGTTGGGTGAGAAAAAACTGCCTGTAGTTTTTCCTGCATCTGAGGAATTAAATGAAGTGTGTGATGATGCGTGGGTTTCCCCCGATAAAAAAGTTATTGGCATCATACCCCTTCCCGCCAGAGGATAGGGCAAGCGCTCACACGTCCCCGGATACGGCCGCCCTTAAGGAACCTGCTGACAGAAAGCAGTAAAATGTATATACACTCACACGGGTGTGATACTGCGACCAGCAATCGCCTCAGCCTGGATGTGCAGTGCTGGGGTGGCTTGGTCGGATTCCCTGACTGACAATATTGATACCCTAGATAGGGACAGTATATTACTGACTATAGAGCATTTAAAAGATGCATTTCTATATATGCGTGATGCACAGAGGGATATTTGCCGACTGGCATCAAGAGTGAGTGCGCTGTCCATTTCTGCCAGAAGAGGGTTATGGACAAGACAGTGGTCAGGTGATGCTGATTTCAAAAGGCATATGGAAGTATCGCCTTATAAAAGGGAGGAGTTATTTGGGGTAGGTCTAACAGACCTGGTGGCTACGGCAACGGCTGGGAAATCCACATTTTTACCCCAGGTAGCCTCTCAACATAAGAAGACGCCGTATTATCAGGCGCAGTCCTTTGGGCCCCATAAGGGCAAGCGGGCAAAAGGCTCCTCATTTCTGCCCCGTGGCAGAGGGAGAGGAAAAAGGCTGCAGCAAACAGCCAGTTCCCAGGAACAGAAGCCCTCTCCCGTTTTCTGCCAAGTCCTCAGCATGACGCTGGGGCTTTACAAGCGGACTCAGGCACGGTGGGGGCCCGTCTCAAAAATTTCAGCGTGCAGTGGGCTCACTCACAGGTGGACCCCTGGATCCTTCAGGTGGTATCTCAGGGGTACAAATTGGAATTCGAGACGTCTCCCCTTCGCCGTTTCCTAAAGTCTGCTTTACCGACGTCTCCCTCCGACAGGGAGGCGGTATGGGAAGCCATTCACAAGCTGTATTCCCAGCAGGTGATAATCAAGGTACCCCTCCTACAACAGGGAAAGGGGTATTATTCCACGCTGTTTGTGGTACCGAAGCCGGACGGCTCGGTGAGACCTAATTTAAATCTGAAATCCTTGAACACTTACATACAAAGGTTAAGATTCAAGATGGAGTCACTCAGAGCGGTGATTGCAAACCTGGAAGAAGGGGATTATATGGTGTCTCTGGACATCAAGGATGCTTATCTCCATGTCCCAATTTACCCTTCTCACCAAGGGTACCTCAGGTTTGTGGTACAGAACTGTCACTATCAGTTTCAGACGCTGCCGTTTGGTTTGTCCACGGCACCCCGGGCCTTTACCAAAGTAATGGCCGAAATGATGATACTCCTTCGAAGGAAGGGAGTCTTAATTATCCCTTACTTGGACGATCTCCGGATAAGGGCAAGATCCAGGGAACAGTTGGTAGTCGGGGTAGCACTATCTCAAGTAGTGTTGCGGCAGCACGGTTGGATTCTTAATATTCCAAAATCGCAGCTGATCCTGACGACACGTCTTCTATTCCTAAGGATGATCCTGGACACAGTCCAGAAAAAGGTGTTTCTCCAGGAGGAGAAAGCCAGGGAGTTATCCGAACTAGTCAGAAACCTCCTAAAACCAGGCCAAGTGTCAGTGCATCAGTGCACAAGGGTCCTGGGAAAAATGGTGGCTTCCTACGAAGCAATCCCATTCGGCAGATTCCACGCAAGAACTTTCCAGTGGGACCTGCTGGAAAAATGGTCCGGATCGCATCTTCAGATGCATCAGCGGATAACCCTGTCACCAAAGACAAGGGTGTCTCTCCTGTGGTGGTTGCAGAGTGCTCATCTTCTAGAGGGCGCAGATTCGGCATTCAGGACTGGGTCCTGGTGACCATGGATGCCAGCCTGAGAGGCTGGGGAGCAGTCACACAGGGAAGGAATTTCCAGGGCTGTGGTCAAGCCTGGAGACATCACTTCACATAAATATCTTGGAGCTAAGGGCCATTTACAATGCCCTAAGCCAAGCAAGACCTCTGCTTTAAGGTCAGCCGGTGCTGATCCAGTCGGACAACATCACGGCAGTCGCCCGCGTAGACAGACAGGGCGGCACAAGAAGCAGGAGGGCAATGGCTGAAGCTGCAAGGATTTTTCGCTGGGCGGAAAATCATGTGATAGCATTGTCAGCATTGTTCATTCCGGGAGTGGACAACTGGGAAACAGACTTCCTCAGCAGAAGTCTTCCACATGATTGTAAACCGTTGGGGAAAAACTAAAGGTGGACATGATGGCGTCCCGCCTAAACAAAAAATTGGACAGGTATTGCGCTAGGTCAAGGGACCCTCAGGCAATAGCTGTGGACGCTCTGGTAACACCGTGGGTGTACCAGTCAGTGTATGTGTTCCCTCCTCTTCCTCTCTTACCAAAAGTACTGAGAATTATAAGACGAGGGGGAGTAAGACTATACTCGTGGCTCCGGATTGGCCAAGAAGGACTTGGTACCCGGAACTTCAAGAGATGCTCACGGAGGACTCGTGGCCTCTACCTCTAAGAAGGGACCTGCTCCATCAAGGACCCTGTCTATTCCAAGACTTACCGCGGCTGCGTTTGACGGAAGGGCGGTTGAACGCCGGATCCTGAAGGAAAAAGGCATTCCGGATGAAGTCATCCCTACCCTGATCAAAGCCAGGAAGGATGTAACCACAAAGCATTATCACCGCATTTGGCGAAAATATGTTGCGTGGTGCAAGGCCAGTAAGGCCCCGATGGAGGAATTTTAACTAGGTCGATTCCTGCATTTCCTGCAAACAGGAGTGTCTATGGGCCTAAAATTGGGGTCCATTAAGGTTCAAATTTCGGCCCTGTCAATTTTCTTCCAGAAAGAACTAGCTTCAGTTCCTGAAGTTCAGACGTTTGTAAAAGGGGTACTGCATATACAGCCTCCTTTTTGTGCCTCCAGTGGCACCTCGGGATCTCAATGTAGTTTTGGGGTTCCTAAAGTCACAATGGTTTGAACCACTTGAATCTGTGGAGTTAAAATATCTCACATGGAAAGTGGTCATGCTGTTGGCCCTGGCCTCGGCCAGGCGCGTGTCAGAATTGGCGGCTTTATCCTGTAAAAGCCCTTATCTGATCTTCCATTCAGACAGGGCGGAATTGAGGACTCGTCCTCATTTTCTCCCTTAGGTGGTTTCAGCGTTTCATCTGAACCAACCTATTGTGGTACCTGCGGCTACTAGTGACTTGGAGGACTCCAAGTTGTTGGACATAGTCAGGGCCCTGAAAATATATGTTTCCAGGACGGCTGGAGTCAGAAAATCTGACTCGCTGTTTATCCTGTATGCACCCAACAAGTTGGGTGCTCCTGCTTCTAAGCAGACTATTGCTCGTTGGATTTGTAATACAATTCAGCTTGCACATTCTGTGGCAGGCCTGCCACAGCCAAAATCTGTAAAAGCCCATTCCACAAGGAAGGTGGGCTCATCTTGGGCGGCTGCCCGAGGGGTCTCGGCTTTACAACTTTGCCGAGCAGCTACTTGGTCAGGGGCAAACACGTTTGCAAAATTCTACAAATTTGATACCCTGGCTGAGGAGGACCTGGAGTTCTCTCATTCGGTGCTGCAGAGTCATCCGCACTCTCCCGCCCGTTTGGGAGCTTTGGTATAATCCCCATGGTCCTTACGGAGTTCCCAGCATCCACTAGGACGTCAGAGAAAATAAGAATTTACTTACCGATAATTCTATTTCTCGTAGTCCGTAGTGGATGCTGGGCGCCCATCCCAAGTGCGGATTGTCTGCAATACTTGTACATAGTTATTGTTACAAAAATCGGGTTATTGTTGTTGTGAGCCATCTATCCAGAGGCTCCTCTGTTATCATGCTGTTAACTGGGTTCAGATCACAGGTTGTACGGTGTGATTGGTGTGGCTGGTATGAGTCTTACCCGGGATTCATAAATCCTTCCTTATTGTGTACGCTCGTCCGGGCACAGTATCCTAACTGAGGCTTGGAGGAGGGTCATAGGGGGAGGAGCCAGTGCACACCAGGTAGTCCTAAAGCTTTACTTTTGTGCCCAGTCTCCTGCGGAGCCGCTATTCCCCATGGTCCTTACGGAGTTCCCAGCATCCACTACGGACTACGAGAAATAGAATTATCGGTAAGTAAATTCTTATTTTCTGTATACATTCTATTACTTCCTGTGTATGGGTCTTCCTATATACGTATTATGGCCCTCATTCCGAGTTGTTCGCTCGGTATTTTTCATCGCATCGCAGTGAAATTCCGCTTAGTACGCATGCGCAATGTTCGCACTGCGACTGCGCCAAGTAACTTTACTATGAAGATAGTATTTTTACTCACGGCTTTTTCTTCGCTCCGGCGATCGTAATGTGATTGACAGGAAATGGGTGTTACTGGGCGGAAACACGGCGTTTCAGGGGCGTGTGGCTGAAAACGCTACCGTTTCCGGAAAAAACGCAGGAGTGGCCGGAGAAACGGTGGGAGTGCCTGGGCGAACGCTGGGTGTGTTTGTGACGTCAAACAGGAACGACAAGCACTGAACTGATCGCACAGGCAGAGTAAGTCTGAAGCTACTCTGAAACTGCTAAGTAGTTAGTAATCGCAATATTGCGAATACATCGGTCGCAATTTTAAGAAGCTAAGATTCACTCCCAGTAGGCGGCGGCTTAGCGTGTGTAACTCTGCTAAATTCGCCTTGCGACCGATCAACTCGGAATGAGGGCCCATGTCACTTTCTATATACATTCTATTACTTCTTGTGTATGGGTCTTCCTATATACATATTATGTCACTTTCTATATACATTCTATTACTTCCTGTGTATGGGTCTTCCTATACACATTATGTCACTTCCTATATACACTCTATTACTTCCTGTGTATGGGTCTTCCGATACACATATTATGTCACTTCCTATATACATTCTATTACTTCCTGTGAACGGGTCTTCCTATACACGTATTATGTCACTTCCTATATACATTCTATTACTTCCTGTGTACGGGTCTTCCTATACACGTATTATGTCACTTCCTATATACATTTTATTACTTCCTGTGTACGGGTCTTCCTATACACGTATTATGTCACTTCCTATATACATTCTATTACTTCCTGTGTATGGGTCTTCCTATACACGTATCATGTCACTTCCTATATACATTCTATTACTTCCTGTGTACGGGTCTTCCTATACACGTATTATGTCACTTCCTATATACATTCTATAACTTCCTGTGTATGGCTCTTCCGAAAAACATATTATGTCACTTCCTATATACATTCTATTACTTCCTGTATATGGGTCTTCCTATACACATATTATGTCACTTCCTATATACATTCTATTACTTCCTGTGTATGGGTCTTCCTATATACGTATTATGTCACTTCCTATATACATTCTATTACTTCCTGTGTATGGGTCTTCCTATACACATATTATGTCACTTCCTATATACATTCTATTACTTCCTGTGTATAGGTCTTCCTATATACATATTATGTCACTTCCTACATACATTCTATTACTTCCTGTGTATGGGTCTTCCTATATACGTATTATGTCACTTTCTGTATACATTCTATTACTTCCTGTGTATGGGTCTTCCTATATATGTATTATGTCACTTTCTATATACATTCTATTACTTCCTGTGTATGGGTCTTCCTATATACATATTATGTCACTTTCTATATACATTCTATTACTTCCTGTGTATGGGTCTTCCTATACACGTATTATATCACTTTCTATATACATTCTATAACTTCCTTTGTATGGCTCTTCCGAAACACATATTATGTCCTTCCTATATACATTCTATTACTTCCTGTGTATGGCTCTTCCGAAACACATATTATGTCACTTCCTATATACATTCTATTACTTCCTGTGTATGGGTCTTCCTATATACGTATTATGTCACTTCCTATATACATTCTATTACTTCCTGTGTATGGGTCTTCCTATATACGTATTATGTCACTTCCTATATACATTCTATTACTTCCTGTGTATGGGTCTTCCGATACACATATTATGTCACTTCCTATATACATTCTATTACTTTCTGTGTATGGGTCTTCCTATACACGTATTATGTCACTTCCTATATACATTCTATTACTTCCTGTGTATGGGTCTTCCTATATACGTATTATGTCACTTCCTATATACATTCTATTACTTCCTGTGTATGGGTCTTCCTATACACGTATTATGTCACTTCCTATATACATTCTATTACTTCCTGTGTATGGGTCTTACTATACACGTATTATGTCACTTCCTATATACATTCTATTACTTCCTGTGTATGGGTCTTCCTATATACGTATTATGTGACTTTCTGTATACATTCTATTACTTCCTGTGTGTGGTATGGGTCTTCCGATATACGTATTATGTCACTTCCTACATACATTCTATTACTTCCTGTGTATGGGTCTTCCTATACACGTATTATGTCACTTCCTATATACATTCTATTACTTTCTGTGTATGGGTCTTCCTATACACGTATTATGTCACTTCCTACATACATTCTATTACTTCCTGTGTATGGGTCTTCCTATACACGTATTATGTCACTTCCTATATACATTCTATTACTGCCTGTGTGTGTCATGGGACTTCCTGTATACGTATTATGTTACTTCCCGCGTGTGTCATGGGACTTCCTGTATACGTATTATGTTACTTCCCGCTTGTGTCATGGGACTTCCTGTATACGTATTATGTTACTTCCCGCGTGTGTCATGGGGCTTCCGATATACGTATTATGTCACTTCCAATACACATTCTATTACTTCCTGTGTGTGTCATGAGGCTTCCTAGATACTGTACGTATTTTGTCACTTCCTATATACATTCCATTAGTTCTTGTGTGTGGCATGTCACTTCCTATATACATTCTATTACTTCCTGTGTGTGGCATGGGATGACATCATCTCCAAGCATCCTGTATGAGCGGCGTCAACCCGGGTCCCAGCGGCGGTGGGAAAGGGGTAAGCATAGCTGAAGGGGGCAGCCAGGATGGAGCAGTGGGGGGCGTGATGCAGCAGCAGGGGCGTGGCAAGGATGGCAGATGATGTATAGGGGCTGGAATTGGGGGCGTGGCTGCACAATACGGCATCGTGGCCCCGCTTCCGCTATGCAATGCCGAGATTATTGGTATTGCTAGGCAGGGGGCGGGTCCGGGATCACGTCATCTGACCCCCGGGCCCCCCACTTTGGATGGCAGTGTGGGGGGGGAGGGGTTGCCAGGGGATGCGGGGGGTAGCGGGAGTGCCACACGATTTTTGGGAGCCTCCCGGCCATTCCGGGAGAGTAGGCAAGTACGAGCTAAAGCCCCGGCTCCAACCTGTGTTCAATATCCCGGGTCAGTATCCCTGATCTCGGAACTCAGAGGAGCGGTAGGGAGATCTGGCAGTGCCTCACCAAGTAGGTAGGAAGGCACAGGCGGCACCCAACCTCCCTTGGGGACGGGCACAGGGTGTTATCCCTGCAGCAGATGCCAAAATGTCACCGGTGCCTGTTGCGGCCCATGGGCCAACTGCGCAGGAATGGAGGGGATCCTCATTTCTGATACTCAGATGACCAACTGGTCAGTAAGGCAGCTCTTGGGGAGGAGGGGCAAGAGGCCTGGTCTAAGGAGCAGTAGGAAGGAGGGGGGTTAGCACTTACATGCAGAGGACCTACTGGCAGGACAAGGAGGTGGAGCCACCATACTCCTGAGGTATCATGGAAAGTGGCTGATTGGGCGGACCTCAAAAGAGACAGGTGGAAAGTTAATGTAGCCATAACAAAGCTGAGTTATACAGGAGTCAGATGTGGGGCTAGGCTGATTCACCATGGCCGGTCGGGGTGCCCCTGAGCAAGTTTGGTGCAGAGGTCGCAGGGTGGGGATTCGGTCCCAGGCACGCTGATGTACTCGTGAGGCGGCGGAAAAGTGGTGAGCAAGGCATGGTACGGAGTGGTATTGTAGGGGAATTTCAGGGGGCCAGGTGTGGACATCAGTGGATGGGGGGATGTTGCGGCCTGCATGGACAGACTGAGCACGCTCAGTGTGGATTTGGTTAACAAAACAGAGCGAGAGCCTTGCCACCAGTTTTTCCTTGTACAGCGACCTCTGGTGTTCAGTATTGGTGTTGTATGTTGAAAAATAAAGCTGTGACCAATTTTGCTCAATACACGCGTGTATTTGGATAGCGCACGGTGCAGTGAGGGGCGCCGGATAGTCGGCCTCACCCCCTTACTGGCTGTCGGCAGCAGGAACATTTCCCAATGCCCGGGCTAGGACTGAGGACACCACAGCCGCCGAGCTATAAGCCAGGGATAAAGTGTGTGGCTGAGGGGCCCCGACTTCTGCAGCGCTTCTTAGGGGGCCAAATATTCTCCAATGCAGCGCTGCTCGGCACATACTCGTCTTTTCCATGGTTTTTGTGTTGTTGTTTTTGGTGGGGAAGGGGGGGGTTTGGGAGGAGGCCGGCCCTGCCCCTCAGTCACTGTCCTATGGTTTATTAATATGATGGCGGGAGCCCCTGCTATGGTGTTGCAGCCCAGTCTGTCATGGCCTTGGGCCCGTGAGATATTACACATTCGGGGGCCGGCTCAATGACGGGGGGGAATCACCGCAGCAGCTTTATCAGTAACTCTAATATTATGTATCTATGTTTCAGAGAACGAGGAAACGACCGACCCTCCCCAACAAAGTAAGAGACAGCGCCGCACACCTGACATCATAATCCCAGAAACACACCATACAGTATCTGTGGAATGAGGTCATGTGACCGGTCCCTAGACCGACGCCGGAATCCCGATCTCTGGCCATGCCGACAAACAGGGACAACTCCCACGACACCATAGAGTGGGAACAGAAACTGTGGCAAGCACAGCGAACCCGCAAGGGGCTCCGTTGCGCTCGCACCTCATCCCCGCCCCCAGGATCCCGGGGTCGGTATGGTGACCTCAGGGATCCCAAATGCTAGTCACATGATACCAACCCTCTGTGGGATTTGTGATTGCAGCAATATATACAGCTACTGCATGGATATGTGGGTTCTGCAGCTCCTGTGCAGTGATATGTGGGCTCTGCAGGTCCTGTGCAGCGATATGTGGGTTCTGCAGGTCCTGTGCAGTGATATGTGAGTTCTGCATGTCCTGTGCAGCAATATGTGGGTTCTGCAGCTCCTGTGCAGTGATATGTGGGTTCTGCAGGTTCTGTGCAGCAATATGTGGGTTCTGCAGCTCCTGTACAGTGATACGTGGGTTCTGCAGGTCCTATGCAGCGATATGTGGGTTCTGCAGCTCCTGTGCAGTGATATGTGGGTTCTGCAGGTCCTGTGCAGCGATATGTGGGTTCTGCAGCTCCTGTACAGTGATACGTGGGTTCTGCAGGTCCTATGCAGCGATATGTGGGTTCTGCAGCTCCTGTGCAGCGATATGTGGGTTCTGCAGCTCCTGTGCAGTGATATGTGGGTTCTGCAGGTCCTGTGCAGCGATATGTGGGTTCTGCAGCTCCTGTGCAGTGACATGTGGGTTCTGCAGCTCCTGTGCAGTGACATGTGGGTTCTGCAGCTCCTGTCCAGTGACATGTGGGTTCTGCAGCTCCTATGCAGTGACATGTGGGTTCTGCAGGTCCTGTGCAGCGATATGTGGGTTCTGCAGCTCCTGTGCAGTGATATGTGGGTTCTGCAGCTCCTGTGCAGTGACATGTGGGTTCTGCAGCTCCTGTCCGGTGACATGTGGGTTCTGCAGCTCCTATGCAGTGACATGTGGGTTCTGCAGGTCCTGTGCAGCGATATGTGGGTTCTGCAGCTCCTGTGCAGTGATATGTGGGTTCTGCAGCTCCTGTGCAGCGATATGTGGGTTCTGCAGGACCTGTGCAGCGATGTGTGGGTTCCGCAGCTCCTGTGCAGCGATATGTCGGTTCCGCAGCTCCTGTGCAGCGATATGTGGGTTCTGCAGCTCCTGTGCAGCGATATGTGGGTTCTGCAGGTCCTGTGCAGTGATGTGTGGGTTCTGCTGGTCCTGTGCAGCGATATGTGGGTTCTGCAGGTCCTGTGCAGCGATATGTGGGTTCTGCAGGTCCTGTGCAGCGATGTGTGGGTTCTGCAGCTCCTGTGCAGTGATGTGTGGGTTCCACAGCTCCTGTGCAGCGATATGTGGGTTCTGCAGCTCCTGTGCAGCGATATGTGGGTTCTGCAGCTCCTGTGCAGCGATATGTGGGTTCTGCAGGACCTGTGCAGCGATGTGTGGGTTCCGCAGCTCCTGTGCAGCGATATGTCGGTTCCGCAGCTCCTGTGCAGCGATATGTGGGTTCTGCAGCTCCTGTGCAGCGATATGTGGGTTCTGCAGGTCCTGTGCAGTGATGTGTGGGTTCTGCTGGTCCTGTGCAGCGATATGTGGGTTCTGCAGGTCCTGTGCAGCGATATGTGGGTTCTGCAGGTCCTGTGCAGCGATGTGTGGGTTCTGCAGCTCCTGTGCAGTGATGTGTGGGTTCCACAGCTCCTGTGCAGCGATATGTGGGTTCTGCAGCTCCTGTGCAGCGATATGTGGGTTCTGCAGCCCCTGTGCAGCAATATGTGGGTTCTGCAGGTTCTGTGCAGCAATGTGGGTTCTGCAGCTCCTGTGCAGTGATATGTGGGTTCTGCAGCTCCTGTGCAGCGATATGTGGGTTCTGCAGCTCCTGTGCAGCGATATGTGGGTTCTGCAATTTGCTCACATCCCCGTGTTTCTCTTTTACAGCTGATGCAATTTCTGTGGACCAGACAACTCCGCCATCAGGTAATTGCCAATCACAGAAGTGCTGACAGGAACGTGTCTGCACCCCATTCTTACTGTGTTGTTTCCAGCAGAGGACCCTGTCAGCTTCCATGGGGGGCAGAGGATGCAGACGGATGGCGCTCTGGGTATTGCATCCTCAAACAGTGAGTCGTCCAACAGTGATGCCAGCGACAGCCTAAACATGGACAGTATGCTGGGAGGTGAGCATGCGGGGCAATGGTGGCATCATACAGCAAACCTGACAGCTAGGTAACCCATTCCCTCTCAGATCTGCCATGTGCATGTATCAGCCAATCACAGCTCCCTCCCCTGAGCCCCACCCCTCCTTTCCAACCACACCCATCGGCACTATCCGTCAAGGGATCTCCTATGGTCAGAACCGGACACACCCACCGGCACTATCCGGCAAGGAATCTCCTCTGGTCTTAACTGGACACACCCACCGGCACTATCCAGTGAGGAATCAACACTGGTCAGAACCGGACACACCCACCGGCATTATCCAGTGAGGAATCAACACTGGTCAGAACCGGACACACCCACCGGCATTATCCAGCAAGGGATCTCCTCTGGTCAGAGCCGGACACACCCAACGGCATTATCCAGCAAGGGATCTCGTCTGGTCAGAGCCGGACACATACCCCGGCACAAAATCTCCTCCCCGGTCAGAACCACGTCCCACACCGACAAACTCTCCAACTCACCCACAATTGTTCTCAAGTACTTTCCAAACCTGTCCTCCTCTCCCCCCTCATTTTGTTACCTAAACCCTCCCAACTCCTTTTCCCTATGCTGGTGGGTACCTAGCTCACCTCTAGAGTGGTAGGCATGGGTTCTCGGCACCACAAGGTTGAAGAGGTTATAGGGAGAGAACGCACACTTTAATATTCATATCCTGGCTTAGAACAAAGAGGAGGTTCTGTCCGGCTGCGGTAGCAGTACAGTCTCTCTGGTGCTTTGCACCCCGAGTTCAGAACAGTTCCATATGTCTACAGTATATTGGGTGCCTGAGGAACTCCTTTACCTTGTCACATCTTCAAAAGCTAGCACTGTGGAGCGTGTAGCAGTGACGCAAAATTCTGCAGAACTACCATCATTATCTATGAGACAAACGGGGTGTTATTGACTATAATGTGGCAATCAGGCACCATGGTGCTTGATTCAAATGTTGGGAGAGAAGAAAAATTAGGGGAATTCTTTCTAAATGAGTGGAGCAGCCCATGTTCCACCCTCATCCACAGATCAGCCAGTCACTTAGCGTCGTCGCGCCCCTATCTCCTGCAGAGTCTCCTCAGAATGTCACTGCTAGGGGTAGGAGCCACATACCTTGTCATTCTGCACAGTAGGAGCCAGGTCTGTAGGTAGGTCTCCATGTTTGGTTGCCATGTTGTCTAACTCGCTTTGTCTCATATAGGTCCTGTCCTAGACATCACGGCAGAGTCTCTGGAGTCTAAAGAAAGTAAGACATGGAAAGTCCAGAATCTAGACCTGATACAATCTCGTGACTAATCCAGACGCTTATTTTCTATGTTCCTCTGTTTTCAGATGAAGATCCGGAGTCTGAGGAATCGTTCACACTCCCAGGTAATAAAGTCCCTTGTGCATAGTACCCTTCCCTCCGCAAATACAAGATCCTCAATTTCCGTGCGTTACTCACTGACTGGAGGAGACAAATTAGATGTAATAATAGTTCAGAGATGTCTCCGTGTAACCCAGACACTGAGCAACAGATACCGGTCATAGCGCCATCCAGAGCGTGCCTACAGGAGTATAATCTCCCGGTGTCTGGCCTATTACTAGTACAGGAGAGCGTGCAGGTGCCGGGTATAATCCCCCCGGTGTCTGGCCTATCACCAGTACAGGAGAGCGTGCAGGTGCCGGGTATAATCCCCCCGGTGTCTGGCCTATCACTAGTACAGGAGAGCGTGCAGGTGGTGGGTATAATCCCCCCGGTGTCTGGCCTATCACTAGTACAGGAGAGCGTGCAGGTGCCAGGTATAATCCCCCCGGTGTCCGGCCTATCACTAGTACAGGAGAGCGTGCAGGTGCCGGGTATAATCCCCCGGTGTCTGGCCTATCACTAGTACAGGAGAGCGTGCAGGTGCCGGGTATAATCCCCCGGTGTCCGGCCTATCACAAGTACAGGAGAGCGTGCAGGTGCCGGGTATAATCCCCCCGGTGTCTGGCCTATCACTAGTACAGGAGAGCGTGCAGGTGCCGGGTATAATCCCCCGGTGTCCGGCCTATCACAAGTACAGGAGAGCGTGCAGGTGCCGGGTATAATCCCCCCGGTGTCCGACCTATCACTAGTACAGGAGAGCGTGCAGGTGCCGGGTATAATCCCCCCGATGTCTGACCTATCACTAGTACAGGAGAGCGTGCAGGTGCCGGGTATAATCCCCCCGGTGTCTGGCCTATCACTAGTACAGGAGAGCGTGCAGGTGGCGGGTGTAATCCCCCCGGTGTCTGGCCTATCACTAGTACAGGAGAGCGCGCAGGTGCCGGTTATAATCCCCCCGGTGTCTGACCTATCACTAGTACAGGAGAGCGTGTAGGTGCCGGGTATAATCTCCCCGGTGTCTGACCTATCACTAGTACAGGAGAGCGTGCAGGTGCCGGGTATAATCCCCCCGGTGTCTGGCCTATCACTAGTACAGGAGAGCGTGCAGGTGCCGGGTATAATCTCCCCGATGTCTGACCTATCACTAGTACAGGAGAGCGTGCAGGTGGCGGGTGTAATCTCCCCGGTGTCTGACCTATCACTAGTACAGGAGAGCGTGCAGGTGCCGGGTATAATCTCCCCGGTGTCTGACCTATCACTAGTACAGGAGAGCGTGCAGGTGCCGGGTATAATCCCCCCGGTGTCTGGCCTATCACTAGTACAGGAGAGTGTGCAGGTGGCGGGTGTAATCCCCCCGGTGTCTGACCTATCACTAGTACAGGAGAGCGTGCAGGTGGCTGGTATAATCCCCCCGGTGTCTGACCTATCACTAGTACAGGAGAGCGTGCAGGTGCCGGGTATAATCCCCCCGGTGTCTGGCCTATCACTAGTACAGGAGAGCGTGCAGGTGCCGGGTATAATCCCCCGGTGTCTGGCCTATCACTAGTACAGGAGAGCGTGCAGGTGCCGGGTATAATCCCCCCGGTGTCTGGCCTATCACTAGTACAGGAGAGCGTGCAGGTGCCGGGTGTAATCCCCCCGGTGTCTGGCCTATCACTAGTACAGGAGAGCGTGCAGGTGCCGGGTATAATCCCCCGGTGTCTGGCCTATCACTAGTACAGGAGAGCGTGCAGGTGCAGGGTATAATCCTCCCGGTGTCTGACCTATCACTAAAACAGGAGAGCGTGCAGGTGCCGGGTATAATCCCCCCGGTGTCTGGCCTATCACTAGTACAGGAGAGCGTGCAGGTGCCGGGTATAATCCCCCCGGTGTCTGACCTATCACTAGTACAGGAGAGCGTGCAGGTGCCGGGTGTAATCCCCCCGGTGTCTGACCTATCACTAGTACAGGAGTGTGCAGGTGCAGGGTATAATCCTCCCGGTGTCTGACCTATCACTAAAACAGGAGAGCGTGCAGGTGCCGGGTATAATCCCCCCGGTGTCTGGCCTATCACTAGTACAGGAGAGCGTGCAGGTGCCGGGTATAACCCCCCCCGGTGTCTGGCCTATCACTAGTACAGGAGAGCGTGCAGGTGCCGGGTATAATCCCCCGGTGTCTGGCCTATCACTAGTACAGGAGCGTGCAGGTGCCAGGTATAATCCCCCCAGTATCTGACCTATCACTAGTACAGGAGAGCGTGCAGGTGCCGGGTATAATCCCCCGGTGTCTGGCCTATCACTAGTACAGGAGAGCGTGCAGGTGCCTGGTATAATCCCCCCGGTGTCTGGCCTATCACTAGTACAGGAGAGCGTGTAGGTGCCGGGTATAATCCCCCCGGTGTCTGGCCTATCACTAGTACAGGAGAGCGTGCAGGTGCCGGGTATAATCCCCCCGGTATCTGGCCTATCACTAGTACAGGAGAGCGTGCAGGTGCCGGGTATAATCCCCCGGTGTCTGGCCTATCACTAGTACAGGAGAGCGTGCAGGTGCCGGGTATAATCCCCCGGTGTCTGGCCTATCACTAGTACAGGAGAGCGTGCAGGTGCCGGGTATAATCCCCCCGGTATCTGGCCTATCACTAGTACAGGAGAGCGTGCAGGTGGCGGGTATAATCCCCCCGGTATCTGGCCTATCACTAGTACAGGAGAGCGTGCAGGTGGCGGGTATAATCCCCCGGTGTCTGGCCTATCACTAGTACAGGAGAGCGTGCAGGTGGCGGGTATAATCCCCCAGTGTCTGGCCTATCACTAGTACAGGAGAGCGTGCAGGTGGCGGGTATAATCCCCCGGTGTCTGGCCTATCACTAGTACAGGAGAGCGTGCAGGTGGCGGGTATAGTCCCCCGGTGTCTGGCCTATCACTAGTACAGGAGAGCGTGCAGGTGGCGGGTATAATCTCCCGGTGTCTGACCTATCACTAGTACAGGAGAGCGCGCAGGTGCCGGGTATAATCCCCCCGGTGTTTGGCCTATCACTAGTACAGGAGAGCGTGCAGGTGGCGGGTATAATCCCCCGGTGTCTGGCCTATCACTAGTACAGGAGAGAGCGTGCAGGTGCCGGGTATAATCCCCCGGTGTCTGGCCTATCACTAGTACAGGAGCGTGCAGGTGCCAGGTATAACCCCCCCGGTGTCTGGCCTATCACTAGTACAGGAGAGCGTGCAGGTGGCGGGTATAATCCCCCGGTGTCTGGCCTATCACTAGTACAGGAGAGCGTGCAGGTGGCGGGTATAATCCCCCCGGTGTCTGGCCTATCACTAGTACAGGAGAGCGTGCAGGTGGCGGGTATAATCCCCCCGGTGTCTGGCCTATCACTAGTACAGGAGAGCGTGCAGGTGGCGGGTATAATCCCCCGGTGTCTGGCCTATCACTAGTACAGGAGAGAGCGTGCAGGTGCCGGGTATAATCCCCCCGGTGTCTGGCCTATCACTAGTACAGGAGAGCGTGCAGGTGGCGGGTATAATCCCCCCGGTGTCTGGCCTATCACTAGTATAGGAGAGCGTGCAGGTGACGGGTATAATCCCCCGGTGTCTGGCCTATCACTAGTACAGGAGAGCGTGCAGGTGCCGGGTATAATCCCCCCGGTGTCTGGCCTATCACTAGTATAGGAGAGCGTGCAGGTGGCGGGTATAATCCCCCGGTGTCTGGCCTATCACTAGTACAGGAGAGCGTGCAGGTGGCGGGTATAATCCCCCCGGTGTCTGGCCTATCACTAGTACAGGAGAGCGTGCAGGTGCCGGGTATAATCTCCCGGTGTCTGGCCTATCACTAGTACAGGAGAGCGTGCAGGTGCCGGGTATAATCCCCCCGGTGTCTGGCCTATCACTAGTACAGGAGAGCGTGCAGGTGGTGGGTATAATCCCCCCGGTGTCTGGCCTATCACTAGTACAGGAGAGCGTGCAGGTGGCGGGTATAATCCCCCGGTGTCTGGCCTATCACTAGTACAGGAGTGCGTGCAGGTGGCGGGTATAATCCCCCCGGTGTCTGGTCTATCACTAGTACAGGAGAGCGTGCAGGTGGCGGGTATAATCCCCCGGTGTCTGGCCTATCACTAGTACAGGAGAGCGTGCAGGTGCCGGGTATAATCCCCCGGTGTCTGGCCTATCACTAGTACAGGAGAGCGTGCAGGTGCCGGGTATAATCCCCCGGTGTCTGGCCTATCACTAGTACAGGAGAGCGTGCAGGTGCCGGGTATAATCCCCCCGGTGTCTGGCCTATCACTAGTACAGGAGAGCGTGCAGGTGCCGGGTATAATCCCCCCGGTGTCTGACCTATCACTAGTACAGGAGAGCGTGCAGGTGCCGGGTATAATCCCCCCGGTGTCTGACCTATCACTAGTACAGGAGAGAGCGTGCAGGTGCCGGGTATAATCCCCCGGTGTCTGGCCTATCACTAGTACAGGAGAGCGTGCAGGTGCCGGGTATAATCCCCCGGTGTCTGGCCTATCACTAGTACAGGAGAGCGTGCAGGTGCCGGGTATAATCCCCCGGTGTCTGGCCTATCACTAGTACAGGAGAGCGTGCAGGTGCCGGGTATAATACCCCGGTGTCTGGCCTATCACTAGTACAGGAGAGCGTGCAGGTGCCGGGTATAATCCCCCGGTGTCTGGCCTATCACTAGTACAGGAGAGCGTGCAGGTGCCGGGTATAATACCCCGGTGTCTGGCCTATCACTAGTACAGGAGAGCGTGCAGGTGCCGGGTATAATCCCCCCGGTGTCTGGCCTATCACTAGTACAGGAGAGCGTGCAGGTGCCGGGTATAATCCCCCCGGTGTCTGGCCTATCACTAGTACAGGAGAGCGTGCAGGTGCCGGGTATAATCCACCTGGTGTCTGTCCTATCACTAGTACAGGAGAGCGTGCAGGTGCCGGGTATAATCCCCCGGTGTCTTGCCTATCACTAGTACAGGAGAGCGTGCAGGTGTCGGGTATAATCCCCCCGGTGTCTGGCCTATCACTAGTACAGGAGAGCGTGCAGGTGCCGGGTATAATCCCCCTGGTGTCTGTCCTATCACTAGTACAGGAGAGCGTGCAGGTGCCGGGTATAATACCCCGGTGTCTGGCCTATCACTAGTACAGGAGAGCGTGCAGGTGGCGGGTATAATCCCCCCGGTGTCTGGCCTATCACTAGTACAGGAGAGCGTGCAGGTGGCGGGTATAATCCCCCGGTGTCTGGCCTATCACTAGTACAGGAGAGCGTGCAGGTGCCGGGTATAATCCCCCCGGTGTCTGGCCTATCACTAGTACAGGAGAGCGTGCAGGTGCCGGGTATAATCCCTCCGGTGTCTGGCCTATCACTAGTACAGGAGAGCGTGCAGGTGCCGGGTGTAATCCCCCCGGTGTCTGGCCTATCACTAGTACAGGAGAGCGTGCAGGTGCCGGGTATAATCCCCCCGGTGTCTGACCTATCACTAGTACAGGAGAGCGTGCAGGTGCCGGGTGTAATCCCCCCGGTGTCTGGCCTATCACTAGTACAGGAGAGAGCGTGCAGGTGCCGGGTATAATCCCCCCGGTGTCTGGCCTATCACTAGTACAGGAGAGCGTGCAGGTGCCGGGTATAATCCCCCCGGTGTCTGGCCTATCACTAGTACAGGAGAGCGTGCAGGTGCCGGGTATAATCCCCCCGGTGTCTGGCCTATCACTAGTACAGGAGAGCGTGCAGGTGCCGGGTATAATCCCCCCGGTGTCTGTCCTATCACTAGTACAGGAGAGCGTGCAGGTGCCGGGTATAATCCCCCCGGTGTCTGGCCTATCACTAGTACAGGAGAGCGTGCAGGTGCCGGGTATAATCCCCCCGGTGTCTGGCCTATCACTAGTACAGGAGAGCGTGCAGGTGCCGGGTGTAATCCCCCGGTGTCTGGCCTATCACTAGTACAGGAGAGCGTGCAGGTGCCGGGTATAATCCCCCCGGTGTCTGGCCTATCACTAGTACAGGAGAGCGTGCAGGTGCCGGGTATAATCCCCCGGTGTCTGGCCTATCACCAGTACAGGAGAGCGTGCAGGTGGCGGGTATAATCCCCCGGTGTCTGGCCTATCACTAGTACAGGAGAGCGTGCAGGTGGCGGGTATAATCCCCCGGTGTCTGGCCTATCACTAGTACAGGAGAGCGTGCAGGTGGCGGGTATAATCCCCCCGGTGTCTGACCTATCACTAGTACAGGAGAGCGTGCAGGTGGCGGGTATAATCCCCCGGTGTCTGACCTATCACTAGTACAGGAGAGCGTGCAGGTGCCGGGTATAATCCCCCGGTGTCTGGCCTATCACTAGTACAGGAGAGCGTGCAGGTGCCGGGTATAATCCCCCGGTGTCTGACCTATCACTAGTACAGGAGAGCGTGCAGGTGGCGGGTATAATCCCCCGGTGTCTGGCCTATCACTAGTACAGGAGAGCGTGCAGGTGGCGGGTATAGTCCCCCGGTGTCTGGCCTATCACTAGTACAGGAGAGCGTGCAGGTGGCGGGTATAATCTCCCGGTGTCTGACCTATCACTAGTACAGGAGAGCGTGCAGGTGCCGGGTATAATCCCCCCGGTGTCTGGCCTATCACTAGTACAGGAGAGCGTGCAGGTGGCGGGTATAATCCCCCGGTGTCTGGCCTATCACTAGTACAGGAGAGAGCGTGCAGGTGCCGGGTATAATCCCCCGGTGTCTGGCCTATCACTAGTACAGGAGAGCGTGCAGGTGCCGGGTATAATCCCTCCGGTGTCTGGCCTATCACTAGTACAGGAGAGCGTGCAGGTGCCGGGTATAATCCCCCCGGTGTCTGACCTATCACTAGTACAGGAGAGAGCGTGCAGGTGCCGGGTATAATCCCCCGGTGTCTGGCCTATCACTAGTACAGGAGAGCGTGCAGGTGCCGGGTATAATCCCCCGGTGTCTGGCCTATCACTAGTACAGGAGAGCGTGCAGGTGGCGGGTATAATCCCCCGGTGTCTGGCCTATCACTAGTACAGGAGAGAGCGTGCAGGTGCCGGGTATAATCCCCCGGTGTCTGGCCTATCACTAGTACAGGAGCGTGCAGGTGCCAGGTATAACCCCCCGGTGTCTGGCCTATCACTAGTACAGGAGAGCGTGCAGGTGGCGGGTATAATCCCCCGGTGTCTGGCCTATCACTAGTACAGGAGAGCGTGCAGGTGGCGGGTATAATCCCCCGGTGTCTGGCATATCACTAGTACAGGAGAGCGTGCAGGTGGCGGGTATAATCCCCCGGTGTCTGGCCTATCACTAGTACAGGAGAGCGTGCAGGTGCCGGGTATAATCCCCCCGGTGTCTGGCCTATCACTAGTACAGGAGAGCGTGCAGGTGCCGGGTATAATCCCCCGGTGTCTGGCCTATCACTAGTACAGGAGAGCGTGCAGGTGCCGGGTATAATCCCCCCGGTGTCTGGCCTATCACTAGTACAGGAGAGCGTGCAGGTGCCGGGTGTAATCCCCCCGGTGTCTGACCTATCACTAGTACAGGAGAGCGTGCAGGTGCCGGGTGTAATCCCCCCGGTGTCTGACCTATCACTAGTACAGGAGAGCGTGCAGGTGCCGGGTGTAATCCCCCCGGTGTCTGGCCTATCACTAGTACAGGAGCGTGCAGGTGCTGGGTGTAATCCCCCCGGTGTCTGGCCTATCACTAGTACAGGAGAGCGTGCAGGTAGCGGGTATAATCCCCCCGGTGTCTGGCCTATCACTAGTACAGGAGTGTGCAGGTGCAGGGTATAATCCCCCCGGTGTCTGACCTATCACTAAAACAGGAGAGCGTGCAGGTGCCGGGTATAATCCCCCCGGTGTCTGGCCTATCACTAGTACAGGAGAGCGCGCAGGTGCTGGGTGTAATCCCCCCGGTGTCTGTCCTATCACTAGTACAGGAGAGCGTGCAGGTGGCGGGTATAATCCCCCCGGTATCTGACCTATCACTAGTACAGGAGAGCGCGCAGGTGCCGGGTGTAATCCCCCCGGTGTCTGGCCTATCACTAGTACAGGAGAGCGCGCAGGTGCCGGGTGTAATCCCCCCAGTGTCTGACCTATCACTAGTACAGGAGAGCGTGCAGGTGCCGGGTGTAATCCCCCCGGTGTCTGACCTATCACTAGTACAGGAGAGCGTGCAGGTGGCGGGTGTAATCTCCCCGGTGTCTGACCTATCACTAGTACAGGAGAGCGTGCAGGTGCCGGGTGTAATCCCCCCGGTGTCTGACCTATCACTAGTACAGGAGAGCGTGCAGGTGCCGGGTGTAATCCCCCCGGTGTCTGGCCTATCACTAGTACAGGAGAGCGTGCAGGTAGCGGGTATAATCCCCCCGGTGTCTGACCTATCACTAGTACAGGAGACCGTGCAGGTGCCGGGTATAATCCCCCCGGTGTCTGGCCTATCACTAGTACAGGAGACCGTGCAGGTGCCGGGTATAATCCCCCCGGTGTCTGGCCTATCACTAGTACAGGAGAGCGTGCAGGTGCCGGGTATAATCCCCCCGGTGCCTGGCCTATCACTAGTACAGGAGAGCGTGCAGGTGGCGGGTATAATCCCCCCGGTGTCTGGCCTATCACTAGTACAGGAGAGCGTGCAGGTGCCGGGTGTAACCCCCCCGGTGTCTGGCCTATCACTAGTACAGGAGAGCGTGCAGGTGCCGGGTATAATCCCCCCAGTGTCTGGCCTATCACTAGTACAGGAGAGCGCGCAGGTGCCGGGTGTAATCCCCCCGGTGTCTGGCCTATCACTAGTACAGGAGAGCGCGCAGGTGCCGGTTGTAATCCCCCCGGTGTCTGACCTATCACTAGTACAGGAGAGCGTGCAGGTGCCGGGTGTAATCCCCCCGGTGTCTGACCTATCACTAGTACAGGAGAGCGTGCAGGTGCCGGGTGTAATCCCCCCGGTGTCTGACCTATCACTAGTACAGGAGAGCGTGCAGGTGCCGGGTGTAATCCCCCCGGTGTCTGGCCTATCACTAGTACAGGAGTGTGCAGGTGCAGGGTATAATCCCCCCGGTGTCTGACCTATCACTAGTACAGGAGAGCATGCAGGTGCCGGGTATAATCCCCCCGGTGTCTGGCCTATCACTAGTACAGGAGAGAGCGTGCAGGTGCCGGGTATAATCCCCCGGTGTCTGGCCTATCACTAGTACAGGAGCGTGCAGGTGCCAGGTATAATACCCCCGGTGTCTGGCCTATCACTAGTACAGGAGAGCGTGCAGGTGCCGGGTATAATACCCCCGGTGTCTGACCTATCACTAGTACAGGAGAGCGTGCAGGTGCCGGGTATAATCCCCCGGTGTCTGGCCTATCACTAGTACAGGAGAGAGCGTGCAGGTGCCGGGTATAATCCCCCGGTGTCTGGCCTATCACTAGTACAGGAGCGTGCAGGTGCCAGGTATAATCCCCCCAGTATCTGACCTATCACTAGTACAGGAGAGCGTGCAGGTGCCGGGTATAATCCCCCGGTGTCTGGCCTATCACTAGTACAGGAGAGCGTGCAGGTGCCGGGTATAATCCCCCCGGTGTCTGGCCTATCACTAGTACAGGAGAGCGTGCAGGTGCCGGGTATAATCCCCCCGGTATCTGGCCTATCACTAGTACAGGAGAGCGTGCAGGTGCCGGGTATAATCCCTCCGGTGTCTGGTCTATCACTCGTACAGGAGAGCGTGCAGGTGCCGGGTATAATCCCCCCGGTGTCTGGCCTATCACTAGTACAGGAGAGCGTGCAGGTGGCGGGTATAATCCCCCGGTGTCTGGCCTATCACTAGTACAGGAGAGCGTGCAGGTGCCGGGTATAATCCCCCCGGTGTCTGGCCTATCACTAGTATAGGAGAGCGTGCAGGTGCCGGGGATAATCCCTCCGGTGTCTGGTCTATCACTAGTACAGGAGAGCGTGCAGGTGGCGGGGATAATCCCTCCGGTGTCTGGTCTATCACTAGTACAGGAGAGCGTGCAGGTGGCGGGTATAATCCCCCGGTGTCTGGCCTATCACTAGTACAGGAGAGCGTGCAGGTGGCGGGTATAATCCCTCGGTGTCTGGCCTATCACTAGTACAGGAGAGCGTGCAGGTGGCGGGTATAATCCCCCCGGTGTCTGGTTTATCACTAGTACAGGAGAGCGTGCAGGTGGCGGGTATAATCCCCCGGTGTCTGGCCTATCACTAGTACAGGAGAGCGTGCAGGTGGCGGGTATAATCCCTCGGTGTCTGGCCTATCACTAGTACAGGAGAGCGTGCAGGTGGCGGGTATAATCCCCCCGGTGTCTGGCCTATCACTAGTACAGGAGCGTGCAGGTGCCGGGTATAATCCCCCCGGTGTCTGGCCTATCACTAGTACAGGAGAGCGTGCAGGTGCCGGGTATAATCCCCCCGGTGTCTGACCTATCACTAGTACAGGAGAGCATGCAGGTGCCGGGTATAATCCCCCCGGTGTCTGGCCTATCACTAGTACAGGAGAGAGCGTGCAGGTGCCGGGTATAATCCCCCGGTGTCTGGCCTATCACTAGTACAGGAGCGTGCAGGTGCCAGGTATAATACCCCCGGTGTCTGGCCTATCACTAGTACAGGAGAGCGTGCAGGTGCCGGGTATAATACCCCCGGTGTCTGACCTATCACTAGTACAGGAGAGCGTGCAGGTGCCGGGTATAATCCCCCGGTGTCTGGCCTATCACTAGTACAGGAGAGAGCGTGCAGGTGCCGGGTATAATCCCCCGGTGTCTGGCCTATCACTAGTACAGGAGCGTGCAGGTGCCAGGTATAATCCCCCCAGTATCTGACCTATCACTAGTACAGGAGAGCGTGCAGGTGCCGGGTATAATCCCCCGGTGTCTGGCCTATCACTAGTACAGGAGAGCGTGCAGGTGCCGGGTATAATCCCCCCGGTGTCTGGCCTATCACTAGTACAGGAGAGCGTGTAGGTGCCGGGTATAATCCCCCCGGTGTCTGGCCTATCACTAGTACAGGAGAGCGTGCAGGTGCCGGGTATAATCCCCCCGGTATCTGGCCTATCATCTAGTACAGGAGAGCGTGCGGGTGCCGGGTATAATCCCCCGGTGTCTGGCCTATCACTAGTACAGGAGAGCGTGCGGGTGCCGGGTATAATCCCCCGGTGTCTGGCCTATCACTAGTACAGGAGAGCGTGCAGGTGCCGGGTATAATCCCCCGGTGTCTGGCCTATCACTAGTACAGGAGAGCGTGCAGGTGCCGGGTATAATCCCCCGGTGTCTGGCCTATCACTAGTACAGGAGAGCGTGCAGGTGCCGGGTATAATCCCCCGGTGTCTGGCCTATCAATAGTACAGGAGAGCGTGCAGGTGCCGGGTATAATCCCCCGGTGTCTGGCCTATCACTAGCACAGGAGAGCGTGCAGGTGCCGGATATAATACCCCGGTGTCTGGCCTATCACTAGTACAGGAGAGCGTGCAGGTGCCGGGTATAATCCCCCCGGTGTCTGGCCTATCACTAGTACAGGAGAGCGTGCAGGTGCCGGGTATAATCCCCCCGGTGTCTGGCCTATCACTAGTACAGGAGAGCGTGCAGGTGCCGGGTATAATCCCCCGGTGTCTGGCCTATCACTAGTACAGGAGAGCGTGCAGGTGCCGGGTATAATCCCCCGGTGTCTGGCCTATCACTAGTACAGGAGAGAGCGTGCAGGTGCCGGGTATAATCCCCCGGTGTCTGGCCTATCACTAGTACAGGAGCGTGCAGGTGCCAGGTATAATCCCCCCAGTATCTGACCTATCACTAGTACAGGAGAGCGTGCAGGTGCCGGGTATAATCCCCTGGTGTCTGGCCTATCACTAGTACAGGAGAGCGTGCAGGTGCCGGGTATAATCCCCCCGGTGTCTGGCCTATCACTAGTACAGGAGAGCGTGTAGGTGCCGGGTATAATCCCCCCGGTGTCTGGCCTATCACTAGTACAGGAGAGCGTGCAGGTGCCGGGTATAATCCCCCCGGTATCTGGCCTATCACTAGTACAGGAGAGCGTGCAGGTGCCGGGTATAATCCCCCGGTGTCTGGCCTATCACTAGTACAGGAGAGCGTGCAGGTGCCGGGTATAATCCCCCCGGTGTCTGGCCTATCACTAGTACAGGAGAGCGTGCAGGTGCCGGGTATAATCCCCCCGGTATCTGGCCTATCACTAGTACAGGAGAGCGTGCAGGTGCCGGGTATAATCCCCCGGTGTCTGGCCTATCACTAGTACAGGAGCGTGCAGGTGCCAGGTATAACCCCCCTGGTGTCTGGCCTATCACTAGTACAGGAGAGCGTGCAGGTGCCGGGTATAATCCCCCGGTGTCTGGCCTATCACTAGTACAGGAGAGCGTGCAGGTGGCGGGTATAATCCCCCGGTGTCTGGCCTATCACTAGTACAGGAGAGCGTGCAGGTGGCGGGTATAATCCCCCGGTGTCTGGCCTATCACTAGTACAGGAGAGCGTGCAGGTGCCGGGTATAATCCCCCGGTGTCTGGCCTATCACTAGTACAGGAGAGCGTGCAGGTGCCGGGTATAATCCCCCCGGTATCTGGCCTATCACTAGTACAGGAGAGCGTGCAGGTGCCGGGTATAATCCCCCCGGTATCTGGCCTATCACTAGTACAGGAGAGCGTGTAGGTGCCGGGTATAATCCCCCGGTGTCTGGCCTATCACTAGTGCAGGAGAGCGTGCAGGTGGCGGGTATAATCCCCCGGTGTCTGGCCTATCACTAGTACAGGAGAGCGTGCAGGTGGCGGGTATAGTCCCCCGGTGTCTGGCCTATCACTAGTACAGGAGAGCGTGCAGGTGGCGGGTATAATCTCCCGGTGTCTGACCTATCACTAGTACAGGAGAGCGTGCAGGTGCCGGGTATAATCCCCCCGGTGTCTGGCCTATCACTAGTACAGGAGAGCGTGCAGGTGGCGGGTATAATCCCCCGGTGTCTGGCCTATCACTAGTACAGGAGAGAGCGTGCAGGTGCCGGGTATAATCCCCCGGTGTCTGGCCTATCACTAGTACAGGAGCGTGCAGGTGCCAGGTATAACCCCCCGGTGTCTGGCCTATCACTAGTACAGGAGAGCGTGCAGGTGGCGGGTATAATCCCCCGGTGTATGGCCTATCACTAGTACAGGAGAGCGTGCAGGTGCCGGGTATAATCCCCCGGTGTCTGGCCTATCACTAGTACAGGAGAGCGTGCAGGTGGCTGGTATAATCCCCCGGTGTCTGGCCTATCACTAGTACAGGAGAGCGTGCAGGTGCCGGGTATAATCCCCCGGTGTCTGGCCTATCACTAGGACAGGAGAGCGTGCAGGTGCCGGGTATAACCCCCCGGTGTCTGGCCTATCACTAGTACAGGAGAGCGTGCAGGTGCCGGGTATAATCCCCCCGGTGTCTGGCCTATCACTAGTACAGGAGAGCGTGCAGGTGCCGGGTATAATCCCCCCGGTGTCTGGCCTATCACTAGTACAGGAGAGCGTGCAGGTGCCGGGTATAATCCCCCGGTGTCTGACCTATCACTAGTACAGGAGAGCGTGCAGGTGGCGGGTATAATCCCCCGGTGTCTGACCTATCACTAGTACAGGAGAGCGTGCAGGTGCCGGGTATAATCCCCCGGTGTCTGGCCTATCACTAGGACAGGAGAGCGTGCAGGTGCCGGGTATAACCCCCCGGTGTCTGGCCTATCACTAGTACAGGAGAGCGTGCAGGTGCCGGGTATAATATCACCAGTGTTTTATCTCTCACTTTCTATTGCAGTTGGACAATGAAACAAGAACTCTACTTACCCCGGCCCACATATACCTCATATGCTTCCGTTACCCCCACTGCCCAGCTACAGAGTATACATCATCCAGTCTCCACACATTGTATAGTCAGTGCCCCCAATGCATCGTACCATGTTGACAGCAGTGATTCAACCATAACAAAACATGATTTCCAAACCAGCGTCAGTCTGACTACTGAGCACCTCCTCACTCAGTCAGCTTAATTATTGAGCACCTCCTAACTCAGTCAGCTGATTACTGAGCACCTCCTCACTCAGTCATCTGATTACTGAGCACCTCCTCACTGAGTCAGCTTGATTATTGAGCACCTCCTCACTCAGTCAGCTTGATTATTGAGCACCTCCTCACTCAGTCAGCTGATTACTGAGCACCTCCTCACTGAGTCAGCTTGATTATTGAGCACCTCCTCACTCAGCTTGATTACAGAGCACCTCCTCACTGAGTCAGCTTGATTATTGAGCACCTCCTTACTCAGTCAGCTGATTACTGAGCACCTCCTCAGTCAGTCAGCTGATTACTGAGCACCTCCTCACTCAGTCAGCTGATTACTGAGCACCTCCTCACTCAGTCAGCTTATTGAGCACCTCCTCACAGTCAGCTTGATTATCAAGCACCTCCTCAGTTAGTTTCATTACTGAGCGCCTCCTAACTCGTCATCCTGAGTACTGTACCTTCTCACCGAGTCAGCCTGTGTACTAAGCACATCCTCACTGACGCAGCCACCACCCATGTACAGCCCCTGTGTAGTCAGTCACTCTGGGACCCTCAGTATAATCATATCTGGATCCCCCACCCATGCTGATACAACGATGGGCTTCCTACCTCTACAGATGCCTCCCACCCATGAGTCTGGCAGCTACGTTGACCTGTCCTTGGACCCTGATGGGTTCTGCACAGAGCTTAAGCCGTCTAGATACAGCAGATGCAGATGGCAACACCTACACCGGCTTCCAGGCAATCTCTACCGTCCCGTGCACGTGAGGCTTCCCGGTCACAGTGTGGACCTCACCGCGTCTCCATGACATAGAGATAGAAGAAGTTCTCTGTTCTCTTCTGTAGTTTCATTTACTGAGTCTTGTCCATTTTGCTAATAAAAGTAATTTCAGCAATCGATGGATGATTCCAGTGATTTGTGACGGCGGCTGTGACATCACACAGATATTAGATGTACAAGCGGGTATAAACCCTGACTTACCTGACTGTACAGTGACCGATATTCCTGGCATATAGCGTGCAGCCAGTCCCAGCTCCTCCAGGGGAAACCAACCAAATCATATTAGGGTTAAACTGCGGGAGGAGGTGTGAGGATATGGAGTCTCAGATCACTCAGGTAAACAGTTTAGTAAAGTGGAAAATGCCCTTCATTGTAAATATACACACACAGTACACAATAACATTACCAATTACACGCCAGGATGGTATCTCACTTACTAAGTCCCCACAGTAGTATAGGATTACAGATGTCTGCGATCTCCTGCTGTTACACACTGGCCGTGGTTCTGTGTCCCCTGGTCTAGGATACCAGCTCACACAGCGTCCTGCGCCACGGATTCTCACCACGGATGGCACCGCAATGCCTAGTCAGTGTCTGCACTCCAGAAGTACATCCACTCTCTGACCTTCTGTGCAGATCTCTCCCTCACCAGTAGAGGTCACTGCTCTTGTTATACCCTCCTCTGTCTATTCATCACACAAGCTGGTCAGCAGTGCTTAAAGTGGTCCTAGACAGGTGGTGGAACTCACCCCCCTTCCCGCGGCACCCATGTAATAAAGTTACTGCGTGCACCTCAAAAAAGGGGCGTGGTCACACAATAGTAATAATGCCCACAGTAGTAGCACCCCTAATACAATGCCCACAGTAGTAGCACCCCTTATACAATGCCCACAGTAGTAGCACCCCTTATACAATGCCCACAGTAGTAGCACCCCTTATACAATGCCCACAGCAGTAGCACCCCTTATACAATGCCCACAGCAGTAGCACCCCTTATACAATGCCCACAGTAGTAGCACCCCTCATATAATGCCCACAGTAGTAGCACCCCTTATACAATACCCACAGTAGTAGCACCCCTCATACAATGCCCACAGTAGTAGCACCCCTTATATAATACCCACAGTAGTAGTGCTCCTTATGCAATGTCCACTGTACTGGTAGTGCCCCTTATATAGAGCCCATAGTAGTGGTGCCCCTTATGTCCTCAGGAGTGATGCCCCTTATGAAGTGCCCCCTTTACAATGCCCTCAGTAGTAGGGCCCCAGTAGTAATGCCCTTAATGGTAATGCCCCTGTATAGTATTGCCCCCAGTAGTAATGTTGCCTGTAGTAATGCCCCAGTAGTTATGCCCCCAGTGATAATGCTTCTGCAGTTATGACCCCAGTAGTTTTCCCCCGCTTTAGTTTAGCCTCTCAGTAGTTTGCCCCTTGTAATTTAGCCATCAGTGGTAATGCCGCCCCAGTAGTAATGCCTCCAAGTAGTAATGCCCCTGTAGTTATGCCCTCCTGTAGTTATGCCCCCAGTAATAACCCCCAGTAGTTTGCCCCCAGTAGATGCTCCACAGTAGTGTCATCCCGTAGTTTGCCCCGCGTAGTTGCCTCCCAGTAGTTTGCCCCTCTGTAGTAATGCCCCCAGTAGGTGCCCCGCTGTAGTAATGCCCTTCAGTAGTTTGCCTCCAGTAGATGCCCATCAGTTGTAATGCCCCCCAGTAGTAATGCCCCCCAGTAGGTGCCCCTCTGTAGTAATGCCCCCCAGTAGTTTGCCCCCAGTAGGTGCCCCCCTGTAGTAATGACCCCCAGTAGTTTGCCCCTCTGTAGTAATGCCCCCCAGTAGGTGCCCCTCTGTAGTAATGACCACCAGTAGGTGCCCCTCTGTAGTAATGCCCCCCAGTAGGTGCCCCGCTGTAGTAATGACCCCCAGTAGGTGCCCCTCTGTAGTAATGATCCCCAGTAGATGCCCCTTTGTAGTAATGCCCCCCAGTAGTTTGCCCACAGTAGGTGCCCCTCTGTAGTAATGACCCCCAGTAGGTGCCCCTCTGTAGTAATGACCCCCACTAGGTGCCCCTCTGTAGTAATGATTCCCACTAGGTGCCCCTCTGTAGTAATGATCCCCAGTAGGTGCCGCTCTGTAGTAATGACCTCCAGTAGTTTGCCCCCCCAGTAGGTGACCCTCTGTAGTAATGACCCCCAGTAGGTGCCCCTCTGTAGTAATGACCCCCAGTAGGTGCCCCTCTGTAGTAATGACCCCCAGTAGGTGCTCCTCTGTAGTAATGACCCCCAGTAGGTGCCCCTCTGTAGTAATGATCCCCAGTAGGTGCCCCTCTGTAGTAATGACCCCCAGTAGTTTGCCCTAGTCGATGCTGCTATACAACAGAAAGAAAGAAAAATACACCATACTCACCAAGCCCCGCTCCATGTCCGGCCGCTGCAGTCATCTGAGCCTCCGCTCCTCGGCACTATGGGAGAGACGTCCCATAGCGCACAGTGACAGCGCCGGAAGCCGGAGCTCAGTACTGAGCTCCTGCCTACGGCTGCCGCTGGACGCCCGCTGGTAACGCAATCTCAGTGGGCGCCTGGCATCTCCCTGGTTAGGTGAGCCGGAGGCGGAACTACGTTCCGTCTCCAAGTGGAACTGACGGGACGCAGTTCCACCCCGTTCCGGCTCACTTTAACCCCTGCTGGTCAGTGAGGAGGTCACAGGAGTGGAGACGAGGTGTCTGGGCTCCTGTACACAATGGGGTGTATAGGATCAGATTACCTGCAGCTCCATACAGAACCTTGTTACTACTTACCTACTCCTAATCACATCTGATTGTACAGCTAGGGGACTTACATTACAATGAACTGATGTAACTATATTAAATAACATTCAGGCCTAGACTTATTCCTGTTAACAATTACACACATTGCACACAGTATAACCAAATACATATTCCAAATATAACAGATTACATATAACTGTACAATATAATAACACAATACAATACTGCCCAGCATATAACATAACATATCGGCAATTAGTGCAGTCCGTGGGAAGGACCAGGGCTAGGAAAGTAACCGCGTGTATTTTATGACTGTGCGACACGACGTGCCGGCTGTGTCGTCACATTACCTCCCCCTACTTTGTAGCCCTGTGTCCTGGGTAGTGTAAGCTTGCTGAGAGCAGTGGTGCTCTCCTACACCAACAGTCTGGGTTCCGTCATAATAGTTATGGGCCTGGTGGATTGTGAATAGCATTATACAGTTTGTAGGGAGCCCACCAGCGCCCCATGCCCAAAGCCTGTAGCCACTGTCACACGGCTTGTGTGGGGATTCCTTTCCCTGGTGCGGCAGGTGCGAGTACATAAATCAATAGAATCTTACCTGAGTCGGTGGAAACGTGATCAGCAGTCCATAGTTCTTTCCCCCCGGTGTCCCATCCAAATACATTCATCAAAGTCCCCTTTGTAGACAGCCGCTGGGATGGGGTAACAGCATGTGCAACAGTGTAATTCAGTAAGTCCAATAACTGCACCTGGGGACCTAATAATTCCCCTACACCCAACTGGGTAACCTCACATTTCACATAGTCACAGTTTTCCTCCATAAACAAAATCTGATCTCTGGGGCCCTCACTCTCCCTCCCCAGCAATGTATTCCCTGGGAACCCCACTTCCATCATCTCTGGTGCATCAGGACAGTGGCTTCCCTCCCCCAAACATGAACCACGGGTATGGTAATTGTCAGGGCACAATGGGGATTCCTCCATGCCTGGGGATGAAGATACACTCTCCTTTAGGAACAGTCCATGTTGTGGCTGCAGGACAAGCTTGTCCCAACCTGGGTTTTTCCCATAAAAAGCAGATGTCTCTTTCTGCAACACCACAATATTGATATGCCCCCCAAGACTGCTCAGCTCCCTTGTGTGTACCCACCAACTCAACTATGGTCATACTGGAAGATGGATGTAGGTTCACAGGGACAGTGGCATTACCTTCTCCATTCACTGCACTCACTGTTACATGTCCTGGCATTACCTTCTCCATTCACTGCTACATGTCCTGGCTGAACACCATTGTCCTGGTTAGAGTCAGTCATTTCACCTTGCACACAATGCCAGTCCAAAACACATTCAGGTGCCCTAGAGTAGAGCAACATGTTCCCTTCGCGTTCCTGAGCTGATGTTGCTTTCACCATGTCTGATACCTGGATTCTCTCTGAGTCACAGGGAAGGTTCTGGCATTCAGACTGCAGCTCCTTACCATCAGGTTCACCGAATGGGAACAGACCTCCAGAAACTTCTGCGAGAGATACAATAGCTGGGGATACACTGAGCACCTCCTGCCCACCCTTTTCTGATAAAATAACTGGGGCAGCCATGAACATAGCTTCATAATAGGCCTCCCTCAGCCAAATATGCTGATCAGCCTGAAGCGAGACACTGTCTGCACTAGCCATGGTTATAGCTGGGACCATAGTTGCCAATTCAGCTTATAACAAGCGAAATTGGGCTTGGTTATTTTTTTTCAATTTTTTTTTTTTTTTTGATGGTTGCTTGTTTTTGGGCTCATAATTTTCTTTGCTGCTTGTTTTTGGGCCTTTTTTTTATTTTACCACTGGCAGCGACCATCAGAGGTAATCATTCATACAGTCATTCAACACAGATACCCACAAAGACATAGGTGAGAAGCTGTGGATGAATAGATGAATTTGGGGGGGTCTTAAATTGTGTGAAATGGCTTCATTTTTCTAAAACAGTGAAGAAATGATAGTGAGCGAGCGCTTTTCTGCACGCTAAGGAGATTATTCAGAGTTTGTCACAGGTTTTGGTATTTTAGCAAAATCTGCGACCACCAAAATCGCACGCTGGGGGCCGCCCAGAACAGGGCAAGGCCACCCAGCACGTGTGTTGCTGCCCCGCAATGTGATCGCAATTCAAATAGCCATAGACCCCTGTCTATGCAGCATAACTGCATAAGCCGGGGCACCGCCGCCATGTTTCCAATCGCAGGAAACCGCAGGCGATATCATTGGCCGGCCCTGAAAACAGCCATGACATGTCTGTGTTTACTGTGACACTCCCCCCCCCCCCCCCCAATGTCACAACACTGCCCACGGACACCCGTCGCATGTCAATTATGATGCGAATGCATCCTTCCGGGATCGCATCATCACAGCATGTGCAGGTGGCTGATAATCAGTGTGTGTCAGGGTCTGAATAAGGCCCATAATGTCTACCACCGACTGGAGGGGATGTAATTATCCCGGCTGTCGGGATCATGATGCCAAAATCCTGACAGACAGGAATGACTTCAGCGCTCGCCGCGGGTTCTCCCACTCGTGGGTGTCCACAACACCCATAGAGTGACAATAAAACCTCTGGTGAGTGCAGTGAGCCACCATGCTGTGGCGACCGCACTCTTTACGCTTGCCCCGCTGACAGTATTCTGGCGCCGGGATGCCGCTGTTGGTATATTGACAGCTGGCGTCCCATTCGCCAGGATATCATTACCATCCCGACTGGAGAACCAAATACCAGAAGGAAAAGTTCAAGAAACTGAAAGCTATCCACCTGACTTCAAGATCCAGAACTTGTCTTCAGTCCATCCAGCACCAGACATAGCACTAATAATTACAGTATATATATATATTTTAATTAGGAAACCAAACACTTAAGTTGGGCTTTTTTGGCGGCTTTTTAGTAATGATTTGGGCTTGTTTTTTAGTCATCAGTTGCTTGTTTTTCATTTAATAGTTGGCAACACTGGTTGGGACATTACCACCTATTGCTGCCCTCACAGAGATCTCCTCTTCCACACAGCCCTTGTAGATCTCCTGGCAGCTGGTTACTAGATCCCCATCTTCCACCTCTGCAAATGGGAAGACATAGCGCATCTCCTCCTGGGGTGCCTGAATGACAGACCCCACTTCCTTCTCATTTTCAGTAGCCTTCCCCAGTGTAGCACATGGGACCACTAAAAGTCCAGCAGATCCACAACTCATCCGTTCCTCAGATATTCCTTGTATAGGGTAGTGCAGGGTAGTATTTACTGCACTTACCTGCGTGCTATGGCCCAGACACCACTGTCTCCTGTATGAAGATAACTTCCTCCTGGGGTAGTCCAACATGACCTGCTCCCTGGTCTGTTCATGCCATCTCAGTGTGGATTCCATCAGCTGACAGCTCGAGTTCTCCATCGTCTGACCCAGTCGCTGGTTTTGCAAATCTCCATGTGAAACATCAGACGCCATGTTGCGTCGCTGGCACCTGCCCTGGGGCACATCTTGATGGGACAGGGCAGTCTGTAGAATGGTGGCTGCTGGTGCAAGAGTTCACACTGTAGTACTGTTGTCTGGTAATCCCAACACCTCCTTTATTACCCATATCAAATCATCGGGTGTTGCGCCATCTCCCAGCGCTTCTAGACGGGCCTTTAATACCTCCGGTGTCCTTTCAAACTTTTCTCCAATCTTCCCTTCTCCAAGGGCTTTCATGCGGGGTTGTACTAACCCTCGGGAACCCACCTCCAATCCTCCTCTCTCACTGCGGTTACTGGCATCGAACATCCCGGCTGCAGGTCTCAACTATTCCATCACTTATTCCTCGTTGTCCTCCTTCTCATCACAAGGGTGTTCTTGATCCCATAGCAGCAATTTTGCAATTAGGGATCACTCTACAGCGTATGTGCAATGCTCGCTTCTTCAGGTTATTGTAATCTTCTGTTCCTGCCTCCATACTGCTGATATTCCAAACGTACCGTGAAATTTCTCACAACTTTTCAGCAAGATACCTGGCTACTGTGCACCAAACTGTTTACAAGGATCGTAGGTGCCCTCCGCTGACACCTCTCGCAGCCTTACCCAGGGTAAACTGGGACTGAGTGACCCCACTGCTACCACCAATTGTGAGGATACGGATTCTCTGATCACTCAAGTAAACAGTTTAGTAAAGTGGCAAATGCCCTTTATTGTAAATATACACACACAGTACACAATAACATTAACAACTGCAAGCCAGGATGGTATCTCACTTACTAAGTCCCCACAGTAGTTTAGGATTACAGGTGCCTGCGATCTCCTGCTGTTACACACTGGCCGTGGTTCTGTGTCCCCTGGTCTAGGATACCAGCTCACACAGCGTCCTGCGCCATGGATTCTCACCACTGACGGCACCGCAATGCCTAGTCAGTGTCTGCACATCAGAGGTACCTACACGCTCTGACTTTCTGTGCAGATCTCTCCCTCACCAGTAGAGGTCACTGCTCTTGTTATACCCTCCTCTGTCTATTCATCACACAAGCTGGTCAGTGAGGTCACAGGAGTGGAGACTAGGTGTATGGGCTCCTGAACACAATGGGGTGTATAGGATCAGATTCCCTGCAGCTCCATACATAACCTGGTTACTACTGATACCCCTTTTCCACTACCTTTAAAAACATGTGTAAATGCGCGGGGGCGTGCATTTACCGTGTTTTTCCCTAGTGGAAAGGCCCCCCCCACCGGCAAATTCACGGATCAAGTGATACGGGAATCCTACACGGTTATCTTGCCGGGTTGAACACGTGTTCAACCCGGTAAGCTGTGTAGTGTGAACGGGAGCCGTGTCGAGTCGACACGGCTCCCGTTCAGTGTATGGGAGGGCGGCGCTGGGAGATCATGTCGGGTTGGTGAGCGCTGTGGGAAAGGGGGCTGTAGCACGGGTCGCAGATGGAAAAGGGGTATGAAACTACTCATCCCGATCACAGCTGATTGCACTGTCAGGGGTATTAGAACAATGGGCATATTTAACTATGGTAAATAACACTCTGGCATAGACTTATTCCTGTTAATAATTACACACATTAAACACAGTATAACCAAATAAAATACATATTCCAAATATAACAGATTACATATAACTATACAATATAATAATAACACAATACAATATTGCCCAGCATACAACTAAATACATATCAGCAATTAGTGGAGTCCATGGGTAGGACCAGCGCTAGGAAAGTAACCGCGTGTTGTTTACCACTGTGCGTCACGATGCGCCGGCTGTGTCATCACAGGAGGAACGCTGAGAACCTGGCCACGGCTATCACATCAGAGCCAAACTGAGAATGTGCTACCTGGTGTAACACTCACCTGCCAACTAACTGATGGCTTTCCCAGGTGAGACAGTCACCAGCACAGCTCCCAAGTCACCACCAGGGAAGCGGCTGACACAGGTTTGTGCATGAGAGAGCGTGAACACAACTACACACATACAGAAATCCACCACACACGCCATTACCAGGGTAGGGTTCATTCTACAGCTGCCACCACTTGTGATCAAGTCTTTATAGCACACAATACACACCACATAAAATACTGACAATAGTTGGTGTACTATCCTGCTTGAGTTATCCTTGATAAATCAGCCCAGTCTTGCAGTCTATAACAGACTCATCATTCGGCAGACAAGTTACTGTGTGTGTACGTGAAGTTATGGTAGACTTACCATTGATAACTCTTTTTCTCTGAAATCCACAGGATCTACCTTGGGTTGTAGGTGGCATCAGAAGAACAGGCACCAAACGGTTAAAGCTCTTGAGCTCCCAGGATGCAATGGTCCATCCTCCCTATAACCCCACCTCCTGGCTCAGGGAATTCAGGGGGTAATTCAGACCTGATTGCTAGGGTGCGTTTTTTGCATCCCTGCGATCAGGTAGTTGCCACCTATAGGGGGACGGTATGGTGTGTGTGCAGGTGTGCGATCGCATTTGTAGCAGAGCATTTGTAGCGAGCGCCTCTCTGCTCAGCCCAGGTCTTACTCAGCCGCTGCAATGATCGGGGCTGGAGCAGACGTCCGAAACACTCCCTCCAAACGCTGGGTCCCTCCTGCGTTTCCCAAGACACTCCTACAAAACGGTCAGTTGCCACCCACAAACAACCTCTTCCTGTCAATCTCCTTGCGTTCGCCCGTGCGTTTGGAATTTTCGCACCATCCCCGCTGGTGCAGTCCATCGCGCCTGCGCATTGCGGAGCATATGCACCACAGCGATCAGATCTAAAGTACCCCCTCAGTTTGTTACACAGCTCAAGGCAGGAGCAAGCTTATCGAGAAGGAAGTCCTATTCAGGCGAGAAGAACATGCGCGCACACTTCTATACCAGAAGGAAGAGACTCTGGAGATTGGTGAATCAATGGTGCCGGGACCAGGCCAGAGCAATCAACTGAACCGTGCCTGCTTCTGGCTTGAATTTGTAAGGAGGGAGACCGGAGCAAAGAGGTAAGCCAGACAGATGGTCCACTCCACTGCCAGGGCATCCACGACAGCTGCTTCGGGGTCTCTTGTCCTGGACCCGTATAAGGGAACTTTGTGGGTTTGTTGTGAGGGCATGAGATCCACTTCTGGCAGACCCCATTTGTCAACCAGGAGCTGGAAGATTTCTGGTGTAGATCCACTCGCCGGCATGTATGTCATGACGGCTGAGGAAGTCTACTTCCCAGTTGAGGATCCCTGGGATGAACACCGCCGAGATGGCTGGGAGATGGCTGGGAGATGGCATTCGTCACATCGGAGAATGTGCGCCACTTCCTGCATTGCCAACAGACTGCGAGCGCCTCTCTAATGACTGAGGTAGGCTACCACAGTGGTGTTGTCGGATTGAACTTGAACATACCTGCCCTGGAGAATGTCCTTTGTCAGAGTGAGCACTCTGTAGACAGCTCGAAGCTCCAGGATGTTGATTAGCAAGCAACTCTCGTGGAAATCCAACGACCCTGAAATGAGTATTGGCTGGTTACTGCGCCCCACCTGCAGAGGCTGGCATCCGTGGTAAGGAGCACCCAATCCGAAATCCAGAAGGGGTGACCCTTATCCAAGTGGGACATAAGGAGCCATCGGGAGGACAGGCAAAATTCCAGGGAGAGGACCATGGTCTGGGACCTGATCAGATGAAGCTGCCAATTTCACCTGGACAGGATCAGGTGTCTAAGGGGCCTGGAGTGGAACTGGGTGTACACCACAATGTCGAAGGTGGAGACCATGGACCCCAATACCTGCATTGTTGTAGTGCAGAAACCTTGTCTGCTGTCAGGAAACGTCTCTGTACCGGTGTGGCCGGAGAGACCCCCCAGCCCACGTGGAAAAGGGCGGCCGCGGCACTGAAGGGGTTAACTCCTAGTGCCCGGCGCCAT